>NC_089273.1:1973405-2158405 GCF_963678975.1 Dysidea avara | reverse complement strand
AAATACATACACACACACACACAAACACACTGCACACACTACAGTACAAATACACACACACACACACATACTACACTAGTGGTGGGCGATATAGGATATTTTCCTATCACGATTATTGCACACAATTATCAAGATATGATATATATCACGATATACAAACTCATCACTCAGCTTGTGTACTTACACCGATGACACTTGTAGCACTAATGTACTAGAAGTACAACACAACATGGTACATCACTAGCGTACAACATTACATTACTGACAAGCTCTTTTATCAAAAAATATTACAGTGTACAATGACATCTTGGGTACATTTTTCTCTAATTATAGCTAAAATCTATACTTCAGCTTATATCACGATATAAAAAAAATTATCACGATATTTCGATATATATCAAATATCGCACATCACTACATTACACACACACCCACACACGCATGCACGCACACACCCACCCACACATGCATGCACACCGATACGCACGCACGCACGCACACACACAGCAGTACAAATACACACACACACACACACACACACAAACACACACACACATACACACACTGCAGTACAAATACACACACTAACATGGTGTTGCTACATCTGTCTGGTCATTCCTAGTGACATTTAGTAGTTTACAGTGTCCCTTCTCATGACGTAACAAGTTGCTACTCTTAGGATAAGACTTGTGGCTGGTGGTGGCTATCCTGTGCCTCGTCTGGGTAGTCTGCTCTCCCAACATGTAATGGTCTTGTGGTGGTCCTGTAAGAAAGTGTGGTGAGATGTTACTATGTGAAATACATGAAAACAATTACAGGCTGACAATAAGTCAATATACCTGTACACATAAACAGTTCACACATCACACACACAATACACAAACAGTCACAATAAAATTGCGTATCTGTACACATAGGATGTTCTGTTGACGGAACTGTATAGGAAGAAATAAAGAATATAGTATTGATGATCTGACTGAAAACCTCCTAACAATATGTGGAACTATTATTAGAGAGGATTATAATGGACAATCATTGAACATTTACCAGACAACTAACTCAAATACCTTCCTATTGCCTATTGGACTAACCAATGATGATTGACTGTTCTATTAGAGAATATTCATGCATTTGCAGGTGGTCTGATGTCAATGTAGCGACAAGCAGTTCATAATCCACTTTGATGTTATACAACAACATAAATATATACCATGATCACATGAAACTTCAAAGGTGCCGCTGGTTGTATATAGGGAATATACACTTCAGGTGAGTATGTATATACTCACCCAGTTAAGTATATATATGTAATATATAAACCATGGCTACGAGGTTTTTGCCTCAGCGTTTATCAACAGTAAACTTCCTCTGACTTCGGAGTCGGGGTGTATATAAGTGCAATACACCGAAGTGAGCCATGGTTCATGATATATACCATGTTTCTAAATTAATCCGTACTACATTACTTACTAACAACCCATATGCACACAAACCAACTTAAAGTATATACTTACACTTAATTCGCCATAGTTTGGCATGGTAGACGCGCTGGAAACGTTCCTCTCACAATTCAGCTTTCACAATGAAGAATCAAATTAATTGTGGGACTTAGTAAACATATCTCCGTATATCGCCAGGACTTGTCTGTTCATATCAACAAACGTAGGAGCAACGTTACTTGCTGCCACCCATTATCAAAGTCGCTAGGTATGGGTATAAAATGAATCCAGTGGGTGGACTCGTACTGGCTGGGGTGATTGATCGCCTAGCGTGACAAAGGCTATTAGCCTGAGTCATCTGGGTAATTAGTCATGCTAGTGTGGGCGTCATTCGTCCGTCCACGTCGGGCTCTCAGCCCGTAATCGTGACACAGTAATGTGTCACGTGACATCCCAGGTGAGAGTATATATATACTCACCTGTGTGTTGCGGTGCATATGCCCTATATGCAACCTGCGGTGCCTTTGAAGTTTCATGTGATCATGGTATATATATATATATACCTACAGGTGTACCTGGGAAGTCATGTGACAGATTACTGTCATGATTTCGGGCTGATAGCCTGACGTGGGCGGACGAATGACGCCCACACTAACTAGCATGATGACTAATCACCCAGAGACTCAGGCTAATAGCCTTTGTCACGCTAGGCAATCAATCACCTCAGCCAGTAAGTATGAAGTAAAAGTGAAATGAAGCCTGTATTAAACTTCTGCACAGGTAAACTTTGCACTTCTTTTCAGTGGTCTGAAATACGGGTGTGGCAACTCTCCACAAACTTTGTGAATTACCTTCCCTTCAGGGTTTTACAGGTGTTTAGCAACTGAAAAACAATGGTGCAGGCCTCGTAGACTACTAGGAATAGCCTATCCCTTTGAGTTGTTGAAAGGGGGCATATCCCTTACATGTGTGAACAAAAATGAAGATAAGCTTTTTATATGAGGCTTTGTCAAGAGAATTTGTAGAAAAAAAACATGATAGTCAACAGTTTAGAAGATATTTCTGTGCGTAATATGTTGATAAAAGTGGTTTGTTTAACAAGCGCTTCTTTAGCAGTGCATAGCGTAATTAAAAGAATTTAAAATTTTTCATGAATTACCAAATACGAGAATTACACACTAATAATGATGTATTATTGCACAACCAAAAACCCTATTGGTTATAACAATAAAAAAGTTGGTTAGTTCCAGATGACTTAGCTAGCTGCATGACGCCTGGTCTTCAGAAGTAACACAACATACATGTAGCTTGTTTTTCTTTGAACTTGTTACTTATTTTGTAATAATACTTATGACAGGTGAACTCTCACATACTGCATCCAAAAAAAGAATGGAACTGGAATTATTTTTTCACATGAACTCCTGTAAATGGGTAATGTGTTTCACTTTCAGTTCTATTCAGCCGGTTACACAACATCACAAATGAATAACAGTAATAATCTGGTCTCTATGACAATGTAGGGAAGCCACCACAAATCAACATCTTAATTGCATTGTCAGTGAAAAGAAATGGGATGAAAGGAGGACAAAGGTAAGTCCATGATGTGTCTATTGTACATACTGCAGTATGCTAACAAGCGCCTGACAGACTGAAACAACTTCTAATAATATTGAAAAAGCACATACATAGTTTTAGCTGTTATTGAGGTTCCCTTCTCTGAAGGCATCAGTCAGTCAGTGAGACAGTCAGTCAGTGAGACAGTCAGTCAGTGAGGCAGCATGGCTAAGTGGTTAGGGAATCTGCCTGGTGATCGAAAGGTCCCAGGTTCAATCCTCGGTTACGCTACTTTGGTTTTTGTTGTTGTTTCCTTGAGCAAGAAACTTTACCCACAATACTTCAGTTACCCAGCTGTTAATGGGGACCTGGTGGTCTAGTGTCAACTGGGGAAGCAGCCCACCCAGCTGTAACATCAATGGGTACCTGGTGTTAACTGGGGAAGCAAATGACTAACTATCCTTGTCTCGCTTAGCAGTGTTGAGGCCATTGTGGAACTCTGGGTTCCGCGACCTCTCGAGACCTGGACAGTCCTCCTGCGTGTTACTGACCCTGCCCCAGGAGGATTTGCCTGCACAAGGCTCAAGCACCTGAGTAGTGCACAGGCATCCCAGTGCTGGCTTACTGGGTGGTAATAGCTGTGTTTTGTACAGCTGCTGTAGGCTTTGCTATGCAGTCAGTCAGTCAGTCAGTCAGTCAGTCAGTCAGTCAGTCAGTCAGTCAGTCAGTCAGTCAGTCAGTCAGTCAGTCAGTCAGTCAGTCAGTCAGTCAGTCAGTCAGTCAGTCAGTCAGTCAGTCAGTCGGCCAGTCAAGCAGTAGAAAATTCTCCTGGATTAAAAATAATGTACCAAGGCACGTTTGGGCTTGGTGATACTGTACCTAACCAATACTGCCAAGGTGTCATGAGTATTGTGAGTGTAGGAAATTGACAGTGACATTAATTAGAATGTAACAATAATTAGAATAGGCTAAATATAGTGTGTGATGACGTGTGCCAAGTTGTTGCTGCGTGTGTTATAGCGTGTCATCATTATCCGTGTCAATCACGCTCTACCGAGTCGTTAGCTCCTGGCTTGAACCTTCCGTCGCCGTATTGGCATTATATTGTGGTGCTGTGACCAGTTTTGGTTCGCTACTCTCGTCGCTACTATCAACTCTAACCCCAGTTGCAGAAGTCGTAGTACCGTGGCAATTTATTCTTAACGGTACCCGCCAAGGCAAGCCACTTCAATCATTTGAACTGTTATTGTTGCCATTGTTTTAGCGAACCAATGGAGGAGCAGACTCGTCTAATAGCCTCACGGAGAGGATACAAGGGACACGTGACTCGACTCTTCACTAAGATCGACGAACTAATTGACGGAGAATTTGACAATTACACTATCACGTCATTAAACAATTCCATAGAACAACTAACCAGAAAGATGGAGAAGTTGACACATATCGATGAGCAATTATTAAAACTGTATGATGACGCGAGTGAGCTAGAGACAGCTGTGATGGAAGCAGAAGAGTTACATGACGATATAATGGATAAGGTCGTTCGAGCACGGAGGTACATTGAATTAAACACTACAAGACAGTCTGGCAGAGTCTCTCCAACACCAGCTAGTCAGGTACAGTCTAACGGAGGCCAAACACAATCAACAAGTAATGTAGCTCAAGCTAGTGATATTCTCTTGTCAACTACCTCCATAACATCAGAAGCTACCTCCCATGTACCTACAGCTGCTACCTCGCATGTACCTACAGCTGCTACCTCACATGTACCTACAGCTGCTACCTCATATGTACCTACAGCTGCTACCTCAGATGTATCTATAGTTGCTACCTCAGAGATATCTACACCTGCTACTTCCCACTTATCTATGGCTAATTCCCATGTGTCAACAGCTACTACTTACCACTTACCTACAGATGAGTACAATGTTGAAGTAACTAGCACACAAGGGGCTACAATGCCACCCCCTCGAATGACAAGCTTGCTGTACAGTGATGGATCAAGGCCACCCCCATTAATTCCAGCAACCTTCTACACAGCCGCCACGCCTAGCAGTATCAGTCCTTACAGGCCATTTATGTCTACAGCATTTGCCCCAGGGAATCTCGATGAATCGCCGGTGTCCACACAAGCTCACAGATTCCCAGCCTCAGTAATCACAACTCATGTGGCTCCACCAATCCAAGACCATCAACAGTTTTCCAACACTCGTCTTCCCAAGCTTACGTTGCCTACGTTCTCAGGAGACCCCTTGAACTGGTTAACATTCTGGGATTCTTTCTACATGACGACTCATGCCAACCCCACCTTGAGTGGGATCCAGAAGTTTTCTTATCTGAAGGCGCAGCTGCAGGGAGATGCTGCTAGGACAATTGCAGGTCTTCCACTCACTGAGGCAAATTATACCAATTCCATTGCATTACTAGAAGACCGCTATGGTCAAAGGCACAAAATAGTGGATGCTCATATGCGAGCCCTCAGAGACATGCCATCCCCATCAAACAGTCTTACTAGTCTTCGAATTTTTTATGACTCTGTGGAAAGCCACATTCGAGGGCTGGCATCATTAGGAAAATCAGAAACATCATATGGTGAACTACTTGTACCAGTCATCTTAGATAAACTACCCATAGACGTCCAGAGAAATCTTGCACGAGAACATTCAAACTCTCAATGGATTCTTTCTGATCTCATGGCTGCAATTCTTAAGGAAATTAGAGTCCTTGAGTGTGGGCAATACAACCCGCACAAGCAGATTCCTAGATCAAGTGCAGCATTCATTGTTAATTCTAGAGATCACTTCAATAAGAAACAGCGTCAAGATGGCCTCGACAGTAAGCGTAAGCAACAGTGTGTGTTTTGCAAAGGACTTCATCCTACACATAATTGTAATGTTGTCACAGATTATCAGAAACGACTTGACATTGTTAAGGAGAATACACTTTGTTTTAATTGTCTTGCTCACCACAGGGTATCTCAGTGCCCATCCAAGTTTCGTTGCAGGAAGTGCAAAAAGAAGCACCACACCAGCCTTTGCAACAGTGAAACAACCAACACTTCAGAAGGGACGAGTAATGAGCAGAAGACAGAGGTCACCACACCCACCAGTGGACTCCTAACACCAGCATCGCACTGCAAGGCTTCTGAGAACAACACCACAACCTGTTTGCTTAAAACAGCTATTGCTCCAATAATTGCTGGTGGTATCAGGACCCAGGCAAATATACTCTTTGATGAGGGTGCACAACGCTCGTTTATCTCGCTGGCAATGGCCAATGAGCTACAAATTACTCCTGTGTCAACAACAGATGTAGCAGTAGCCTCCTTTGGCACCACAGCTTTGACACAACAGAAACTTGGAACCACCATGGTGGAGGTAGAAACAGAGTCTGGTGAGCTGATACCCTTATCTGTTCTAATTGTGCCTTCAATTTCAGCTCCCATTCAGAACTCAATTTCAACCTCTGTCCGCAGTATGCGACATCTTCGAGGCCTCAAATTAGCCCAACCAGTGACATCTGAAGGGAATTTTACTATATCTCTCCTTATTGGCACAGACTATTATTGGAGTTTTGTTCAGGACCACATTGTGAGAGGTCAGGGTCCCATTGCTCAACAATCCAAGCTAGGGTACTTGCTGTCTGGGCCACTACCAAGTGCAATTTCAGAGGAAATATCATCTGCCCTACTACAGATCACTTCAGTGATTACCATTGACGAACCCAAATCACCAGACCTACATAACTTCTGGTCAGTAGAAACAGTTGGAACAGACGCTAATTCGAAGTCCATGGACTCAGTATTCCTCCAATCATACCAGCAATCTTCTATCACTCAAACCCCTGAAGGCCCATACATCGCAAGATTCCCATGGAAAGTAGATAAACCACATCTTCTCTCCAACTTTGCTATTTGCAAGAAGAGAACTCAAACACTCGTGAACAAGCTCAGGAAAACTCCTCACATCCTACAACTCTATGATGGTATTATTAAAGAACAGGAAGAACGAGGATTCATTGAGAGAGTATATGATGATTCCACACCTGATGTTCATTATCTGCCTCACCATCCGGTGAAGAAGGAGTCAGCCACCACTCCCATTAGAGTTGTGTATGATTGCAGTTGTCATGGTGACAGCAACTCAGCAAGTCTAAATGATTGCCTCATGGTAGGGCCACCATTCTTAAACAACCTATGTGCAATCCTTCTACGTTTTCGTATCCATGCCTTTGCTCTCTCAACCGATATAGAGAAGGCATTTCTCCATGTCAAGCTCCACCCATCTGACAGAAATTTCACTAGGTTTCTATGGCCAGCCAACCTGGAAACTCCAGACCTGGAGATGTGCACATACCGCTTTGCTGTGGTTCCCTTTGGCTCGTCAAGCTCTCCATTTATGCTCGGAGCAGTCCTCAACCTGCACTTGTCCAAGTTTGACACTCCAGTTGCACTAGATATGAGAGAAAATGTTTATGTTGACAACGTTCTATCTGGATGCAACACCGAAGATGAGCTCCTAGTGTACTACACCCAATCCCGAGACATCATGAGTCAAGCCAAGTTTAATCTCAGGTCATGGTCAACAAACAGCCATCAACTCAAGCAAGTTACCATGGAAGACAAAACCAGTGATTCTAACACAACAGTGGGACTGTTAGGTCTGCGGTGGAATACATCAACTGACATTCTTTCTCTTGCAACAAGACAATTTCCACCTGTTAACACCTTTGTTACAAAGCGCGATGTACTGCAGGTGTCATCACAGATTTTCGACCCGCTGGGATGGGTAACACCAGTAACAATTAAGGCCAAAATTCTACTGCAGGAAATCTGGCAAACAAGGTTAACTTGGGATGAACCCCTTCCTACTGTGATCAAGGAGAAGTGGATTGCCATTCTTGCTGATCTACAAGAATTACCACAACTGATGATACCAAGAGCTTACTTCCCATCCAGTCAATCAAATATGCAGATAAGTAACATGTTTGTGTTTGCAGATACCAGCACTAAGGCATATGGAGCTGTTGTTTACCTTAGTAGAGATAATCATATTTGTCTTGCTATGTCCAAGACCCGTGTGGCTCCTATCAAGGCTACTTCCTTACCAAGATTAGAGCTCATGGCAGCTGTTACTGCTACCAGATTAGCGAAGTTTGTTTATTCGGCAGTTCCTCACATTCAACAAGTACACTTTTGGACAGACAGCCAAATTGTGTTACATTGGATACACAAAGGCACAAATTCCAAACCATTTATTGACCACCGTGTTCGTGAGATTTGTGAAACATTTCCCACTGTCAACTGGTATTTCACACCCTCAGGTGACAACCCAGCCGATCTGCTTACAAGAGGAATATCAACCAACCAAATAAGAGTGTCTCACCTGTGGACACAAGGCCCACACTGGCTGCCCACAAAATCAGATTGGCCCACATGGACACCCACAAGTGTACTCCATCTACAGGCAGAAGAGGATGTTGAACCTGAAGCTACTCACACAACAGAGCTTACAACTACAGACAGCCACACAGGTATTTTATCTGTTATTGATGTATCACGATACAGTAGTTTTCATCGCATTCTGGCTGTCACTGCTTATGTTTTCAGATGGCTTCACAATCTACGCAAACAACAACCCAAGTTATCTGGGCCCTTAACAAACATTGAATTGGCTAATGCACGTAGACATCTGGTGAAGGGCATACAGGGTTCAGCTTACCAAGATGAGCTTGCTTACTTACTCAAAAGGCAATCTAAGTGTCCCCCGCTAGTCAGACAGTTACGCCTTTTTCTAGATGACAAACAGTTAATTCGTTGCGGAGGATGGATTCACAATGCCCCCACCACAGAGCTGAGTAAATTCCCCTTCCTCCTACCCTCCAATTGCCGGTTTAGTGATACAATAGTCATAGACACCCACAACAAACTCCACCATGGAGGTGTGAGCATCACTGTAACAGCTCTACGCCAGGTCTATTGGATACCCTCCATCCGGCAATATGTCAGGAAAGTGTTGAGGCGATGTGTCATTTGTAACAAGTTGATGGGGAAACCCTATAGAGCTCCAGACCCCCCTCCACTGCCTAAGGTACGCGTCGCAGAATCTCCACCGTTTACGGTGACAGGCGTAGACTTTACTGGAGCCCTATATGTCAAGGCAGGGGGACAAGAGAGAAAGGTGTACATCTGTCTTTTCACATGTGCTGCCACAAGAGCAGTGCATCTCGAAGTTGTTAGCGACCTTACCGTGGATACTTTCCTGTTAGCCTTTCGAAGATTTTCTTCAAGGAAGTCCCTACCACGCAAGATGATTTCAGACAATGCGTCCACGTACCTTGCTGCCGCGGAGGACTTACAAAGATTGTTTGAATCAGAGTCACTGAAAGGAGCATTAGAAGTTCAGAATGTAACTTGGGATTTCATTCCCAAGCGTGCTCCCTGGTATGGAGGCTTCTGGGAGCGCATGATAGGGATCACCAAGCAATCAGTGAAGAAAACTCTCGGAAGAGCCTTTGTTACTCTGGAACAACTTGAGACTATTATTGTGGAAATCGAAGCCATGTTGAATGACAGGCCACTAACCTATGTATCCTCTGATTTTGCTGATCCGGAGCCGCTTACTCCCTCTCATCTCCTATATGGCAGGAGAATCCGCCCTATTCCTCACCCGCTAGACAATCCAGAAGAGTTAGATGATCCAGACTTCCTTGATGCTGACAACATGAGGAGGAGAGTAGACAAACAAGCACATCTTATTGAGCAGTTTTGGACACGTTGGAAAAGAGAGTACTTAACTTCCCTGAGAGAGTTCAACAAGATTTCGGGACACAACAAACAAGCTATCAAACTAGGCGATGTTGTGATTGTACATGACGACAAGCCAAGAATGCAATGGAGATTAGCTGTTGTAGAGAAACTCATTACAGGAAAGGACAATTTGGTTCGTGCAGCTCATATTAGAATGGGGACGTATAAGACATCTCGTCCTATTGTCAAGCTCTATCCGTTAGAAGTCTCAAGTGAAGATGATATTTCTCAAGCAGTTACTGATAACACCTTGGATGAATCTACTCAACATATGAAGGACAATCAAGCACCGTCAAACAACACTACTTCCTCTGGAACACGTCCACGAAGGAATGCTGCTGCCAAGGCCTTACAGAAGATATCCAAGTGGGCAACTGTATTAGGCCGGGCCCCGGAGGATGTAGGAAATTTACAGTGACATTAATTAGAATGTAACAATAATTAGAATAGGCTAAATATAGTGTGTGATGACGTGTGCCAAGTTGTTGCTGCGTGTGTTATAGCGTGTCATCATTATCCGTGTCAATCACGCTCTACCGAGTCGTTAGCTCCTGGCTTGAACCTTCCGTCGCCGTATTGGCATTATAGTGAGGGTGAGATTGGTTTATAGTAAATGTCTTTTTTTGGTGCACACCTTCATGATCCATAATATAGAGTTTACCAAACTGTATGATAAACACACGTACATACACATGTACACATGTGCATACACACATGCACACACACATATATATGCACACACGCACATAAAAACACATCCACTTACCACTATCCAGGATTCCAGAAAATAGCAACAGTTTGGCCTACAGTGAACTGAACACAACTGTAATAAATGCTATTGTAACTGAATGTCAGACATAAGATAACAAAATGTGTAACTTGACATAATTTCAATACCATATATGGTACATACAGTATGCACACATGTTAATGAGAGGAATAACATTTAACCCTCGATCTCACTGCCACAACTGCCCTATGGCATAAACGGCTATAGCATCACATTCTAAGTGCTCTGTAACTTCAGTCAAGCATTTTAGTAACTCCTGCACTTACATATCTTGTAGTGGCCACGCCCTTAAGTGAACGGGAACAGGGATAATTGGCCTCTCTGCACTATTGCGTGATTAGATGATGCAATCACATACTTTTGGAATGTTGATAACAAGTATTGTAGACGATTCTTCGCAGTAATAATGGCACTACTAATAAAGAGAAACGGTAAGGAGAAGGATTGTACAGGTTGGAGTGGCATGTTACTACTTCTTTTATGCCTCTAAACAGTGACCTCGTGTCTGTATGTGCATGTGCACTTGCTCAAATGCTGAAAACCAGACTTGGTGACCATCACTTCAACCATAAACAGGTAAGCGATGTTTATTGTGTTATTAGAAACAGTGATAGCCTGCAGAGAGTTGTGAAATTTCACGTAGGGTTTCACTTAATCCAATTTTTGCCCTTAAAAGTTGTATAATGACTCTGTGGTTGCTCTTGTGTAAACAGCAACTTGATAATCGAATTCCTTGTTCTATAGCAAGTAAACTGATACAGTTTTATAGGATTATATGGTATTGTAAGAGATTGAACTGTTTTATTTGATAGTGTGATTTTGTAATGGTGATTTTTGTAGTTGCATAACTTGTAGAGTAGGCACCTTTTGTAGGTGTTGTAACGCTGCTTTAGGAATTTTGATTTTGTTGTTGTGTACTGTAAGGTTAGGAATTTTTGTTTGTTTTTCTGCATGTATGTTTTGTAATATAGGATAGAATTTTGTGCATAGTTTTGTACCTATAAATACTTTGAATCAATGAATAAAAGTTTAGTTTTTGTTAGTCAAAGCTCAGTGAACTATTTACGAGTAAAGTCCAGCGTGACAGAGTTAGCCCCACTGTGACAGGTATAATATGCAAGTTATAGCAGTTTAAAAGCAGATTGGAGGTGGCGGTGAGGGGTTTTGACATTAAATTTAGTAATACAAAGTCTTCTTGTTCATTACGAGGTAACATTCCAGTTTGTACAGATAAAAGATATTAGTTAGTTCACTGTACATACAGTAATACATTGAATGAGCTCTTCTTGTCTACCTGAACTGTATTCTAATTCATTAACTATCAAGCTAACTAAACATATTTGAAGCTACTAGCTAACTGAGGCATTAAATAGTTGATCATTGAATGTGAATTGGCCAAGCAGTCAATTATATCAATTCTTAAATGACTGTTCTATTAGAGTATTTGAACAGAACTTTGTATAACAGAATTATTTTTCAGTTCAAGGAAGACCGTTTGTTTCAGACAATAAATATAATCTTCTAGCAGTTGCTGTTGACATCATTTACACAGCACTACAAGATTTTATTATACTGTACGTAGCAACACTTCTCCAAGTAGGCCAGTGAGAAGGTTTTCGATCAATGTGTACAAAATTATGCAAGTTATCCCTCCTAACATTGCCATGCAGGCCCACATTGTGTAAACACACATTCCCCACAAAGTTCTATGTGGGCTTAAGGATTAAGGTACTTACCCTATTAGGAATGTCCATATCAACACTATCACTAATGTTTTGTTGATCACCTTCACCCAGTCATCTTTGAGTGACACAGTACAAGCCTGTACTGTGTCACACAAATGAAGCCCATACATTTATATGTAGAACATTAAAATACACTTTAGGCAAAATACTCTAATAGAACAGTCACTTCCACAGTTTGGATAATCGATGGTCAGATAACGGAGAGACCGCTGTATACAAACACACATTCACCCACACATAAAATACATTATTATATAATACAAGCTGACTAACAAACAATACAATAGAGTGGTCCCTCCATAATCTGGTCATCGAACAATAGAAATGACTGCTCTATTAGAGCGTTTTGACTAAGGTGTGCTTTTATTAAAGTAATTGAACAACGTTCTGGATTATGTACTGAATGTGTCCTCAAGTGTCCACATTAACAGGTTCCAGTGTAATATGGAACAGAACAAGGAACCCCTCTCCGACTACTATTGGATAATGACTTACTAAATACAAGCACATGTGACTTACCATAATGTCTTCTTTCTCATCCTCTGCAACAATCACACAATCATTGATCTTCTGTAATAGTAATAAACAAATGATGAATTATTTGTGTGTTTAACCGTACGTATGTCAGTATATACAGTAAACAGTCCTTGTACATACAAATAAATATGAAATATAAACCACACACACACACACACACATGTACGCACGCACGCGCACACACACACGTACACACACACACTATACACGCACACATATACTTCTGGTATTAGTGAATACTTCAACACTCTCTGGACAGATTTCAACAGGTAGGCTCCTAATGGTAACATGTGTCCAAGTTTCTGTTGACATTTCTGTACAATAATACAATATAGTAATCACATCGTATCATACACTATCAATAAACAGCTGTGAAATCTAGAGGACTTCGTAAGCTGTATTATAACAATAACTACACACATGGCACAAAGAAAGATAACCCTCAACTTACAACACAATACTACACAGACAGTGTACACAGAACACACAATACTCCCTAGTTTATGTCATCACCATAGACACAGTACAACTCAACACTAACAGTACAAAAGATATGGGACACTACAATAATGTCAGCACAGGTCAAGAGATAAACAGATTAACACCTTAGTGATATTCATAACAACCAGCTGACTGTATGTGAACACTTCTGTACTATAATAATACACACAGACAGACAAATGGACAGACAGACACAGTTACATACATTATTGTGTTACTTGTACATGAAGTGACCTTCTTTCTTCTTAGTAGAGGAAGAAGTGTCTCTGTTGTCAACCTGATACTAGTATTGACTAGCAAGTATAATTATATGTGCAACGGTGGTGGCATATGTTATGTGACATCACACACACACGCACGTACCCACCCACGCACTACACTACACACAAACACATACAGCCCAAATTGTGAACATAAACATTTTTTGTTGACTGCAATAAAGCAAGTACAGAGAGGAACCTTAGTTAAAAGAAAATTTTACAGATCAAATTCTTTAAAATTTTGCTACTACATATCAACAGACACACAACTTCACACTCTACACAACTCATCACATTATTTTGTTGCTACAATACTGGACCTTGTTAGGCCTTCAAAAGTCTGTCATTTCATTACAACATACAAGGTGTGTTGTTCCTCTGGTATACACTGGACACTTTTATACACTATGATGTGAGCAGTAATTGTGGGTTTGAGTTTGTGTGTGTTATGATGAGGTGGAGTTGTTAACAACATGTCATTTGTACCCTAACAGGTAGAACAGGAGTGTCAGTTCTCCATTTAATATAACTGTGTAGATTACTTCCCCAGTTAACATGAGGTCCCCATTAACCCTTAAACGCGCAAAGGCCATTATAGTGGCCCTCACGCATGGCAGTAAACAAAGTGCAGTAACTTCCGAACCATTGTCCATATGGCTACGCAACTGCCATCATTTAATTCGTGATGTAATAGCGAATGAAATGATATGTAGGGTTTTACCCTACACTGAAACACAGGGCCAAAACTCGCCATGAAACTAACTTTTTACGAAATGAACACGTAAAACTGTTTACATACCTTTGGAAAAAGACTCGTATCTCCTTCCCAGTTCATTCTATTGTTCTGCAATAAACGCCGATCGATTCGCCATTCAATTATGCCTCAGGCCATATATGGGTCATGTGACTCAGCCAATTACAAATATGGCTGCCACCGGAAGGAATACGAAATCGCGAAAAGTCAAGACGCTGTTCTTCATCGCCTCATAACAAGTGAGCGCCTGTTGTTACAGTGGTTATTTAAACTTCCCCTGATAGCCTATTGAATAAACTTTCTGTTTATATAAGGTGTTAGGCTAATTCAGTTTAGCAAACTCTCACCACTTTCAATATAAAACCAATTTCGGTAAACACGCATTTCTCAAAACCTGCGTGCGCGTTTAAGGGTTAATAAAGCTGGTCATTTTCTAACTCTTAAAACCCACACATATAATATACCTTAGTAACAATGTACTGAAAAATGCACACACTAATAAATTTACTTTTACATGTAACCTCAAACAGATTACTATCACTATGGAACACAATTTGTGCTATTATATTTGTGATGCAATAAAGAATAAAATGTTACCTAGGGGTTTACCCTGTGACCAAGTCAAAGGTTGCCACGACAACAATATTTATACAATTCAAACATACATGCTACAAACTATGCATAACTCCTTCCCAGTTCACTACATTGAGCTGATAATGTTACAACATCTAAAACTGATGTTAGTTGAACATTAATAAATTGACTACTGTGTCATATTCATTAACTATCGGTCTAGTCCTTCATAACAAGTCAGTGAATGTTGTTACAATTATTTATCCTTTTCTGAGTACACAAATGATATGTTTTCTATTGTTGGATGGTTTTAGGGTTTGTACATTTGTTCCAGCTCTACCATATGTACATGGTCAACACATGACTACTACAGTACTACCTTCACACAGACATACAATATTTGTATAACACACAGACAGACAGACACACTTACCTGTGACGGCAAATGGTGACAACATGGGTGACAGGTTGATACTCTCTCCTAATCTCACTCTCTTCCATAGTATATATCATATATGTAATTATCTGCTGAGGGGGCTGCTTCTTCCTGCCTATCACATGATCCTCATAATACCAACCCTTAGGGAATATAACACTGGTCCATTATTGTATGTCTGGCCTGGTCACCTATATACAGCTCCATTCATCTCTCATCCATTAGGGATGGTCACTACAAACACAAAACAGTACACTACATGTACTTACAAAGTAATGTTTATGCAACTGATCTCCCCCCTATACACTAACTACATTCATACCCAGTAGCTTTACATTCCCACAACATACACCAAACCACTGGTCTATAATGATATTCATGTTGACATTACTGTGTTTTTTTTTTACTGTTCAAAACTTTAAATTCTCCAACTATATCATGTGATGTAACCACTGGACAAATTGACCTTTAACACATTACTGAAGTGTCACCAAATCACTCATGTGTTATCAACACATCTTTATGAAATGAGCTACACAAGGACACAGTTATTAAACTACACTACTAGTGTACATGGTTGAGAGGTAGAGGATGACAGATATACTACACAGTTAACAAAACTATATCATTGACTATGACACAATTATGTAGTCAGTCAAACACAACAAGATAAACAAGTGGTTAGTGACATGTATTATCCTGGAGGTAATATTTGTAGACCAACATGTAACCATCAATATATTAGTTACAGGACAAACAGGTTTCCAGTTTGAGATAGTCAAACCCTCCTCCAGGGCAATGCAATATTCATCACAACAGCAACAAATGTTGATTCTCGCAATAATCTCTCTACCTACTGGTCTGAGCTGTCTGTCTACACATGAACAACTCTGGCAGTTGTGGGAAACACAGTTATTGTTTCCAGTCAACCAATACTGGAATGTCCATGTACCACTCATACACTCAGCTGGGGCAGGACTAGTAACACACAGGTGGACTGTACAAGTCTTACAGATAGAGGACACACAACCTGAAGTTCCAGAATGACCCCTAAAACACTACTCAACACAATGACAGGTTCCACAGTTGACATCAGGCCACCAGGTCCTCATTGTATAGCTGGGTAGACTACAACAATATGAGCAAAGCTTCTTGTTCAAGGTAGGCTTGGAGTCAAATACATGAGTATTTGTATTCAGCTGTACTATTTTTGAGTATTTGCATTTTGAAGTTTTGAAACAACACGTATTGTAGTTAAATACTTTGTGTAAAAACTTAAAATACTTTCTGCAAACATTTCAAATACTTCGCTTCTGAAATTTCTGAACAAATAGAGGAAGAATCTGGCAGCCAAGAAAATAAAAACCTTTTGTCAGTGATTTAATAAATGAGTCTGACTCAGCAACTGCTGATACTACCAAGGATTTAAACACAACTGTTGAGGAGTACTTACTTTCACCCTGTATACTGTAAGAAGAAGATCCACTTGTGTTTTGGAAAGTAAATCAAACAAAATTTCCACCTTTAGCCAAAATGGCTTGTAGCTAGATTTCTCTGCATACCTGCATCCTCAGCACCCGTAGAAAGACTGTAAGTAAAGTATTTTTCCCAGATTGATGCCATTTAACTGACAAACAATTTGAGGAATATATGTTTATAAGATATGTATTCAATAAGTTAAGTAGCTAGCTAGTTACTATATAGGCTATTATGAGTGGTCAGTTGCTTTTACCATACAATTGTATTAGAACAATATTAAAACAGGTGTGTGTACTATTGGGTGGTTGTGTAACGTATAGTTCAGATCAAAGTACAAAAGTATTTTAAAGGTATTTAAATGCTTTAGAAGTATTTGAAATACATCCTGGGTATAAGTATTTGTATTTAAATACTTTTCAAAGTATTTGACCCCAAGCCTGGTTCAAGGTAACACCAACTGGGCAAAACCGAGCATTGAACTTGGAATCTTTCAATTACTAGGTAGTTGGTATAGCCACTTGGCTATAATACCTCACACAATGCATGCATGCAAACAAACAAACGAAAGCACACACACAAACACACACACATACCCACACACAAAATACACTACACTACAAACCTACACAATAGTACTTCAATCACAGTCTGAGCATGGAATATTCAAAGATGTGCCAAATGGTCTAATGTGACATCAACTTCAATCTCAGAAACAATAGTTGCCATGACAACATCACATCACTAGTAGGGCTGGGACGAAGCTTCGAATGTATCATGGGTTCGAAGGTTAAGTAAACTTCAAATTATAAAAGTATCCTCAAAGTTTCGTAATGCACTCATAGTCTACGAAAGAATTACAAATAAACGTGGTTATTTTTATTGCAGCTGCTTTTTCCTCTTGCGTGATTAATGTTTGCCTCTTCGCGATCGATCTTTGTGTTCCACGCCCACTTTTAAACCATTGCAGTTCAGCTTGCTACCATAGTTGCAGCCTTAAAACACCTTATAAGGTGATAGATAATACATGGAAAGTGTAATTTTAGCCATTTCTCGGTGTTTACCTGTGTATGATTCTCTGCATGATTGCAGTACAGCGGACACGTCCATTGCAATCGATCGATCGCGTCATTCAGTACTGCTGCTATGCACTTTCCAAATACTTATAAACTTATTAAATGGGTTTAGAAACATAAAACCTAAGAAGGATGTCCATAAATACAAGAAAACCTGTAACTTGAAAGCTACGTAACACCGAAGCTTCCAATGTTCGAACATTATATTAGCGAATATTTGAAGGTAAATTTCAATATTCGTCCCAGCCCTAATCACTAGCATGCACATGTAAAATGACATCATTATAACATCATCACAAAAAATTGCTAAGTACAGTAAAACTATACAGTATCAAACACTATGGTCGTACTGCTTAATTGACATGACGTGCGCTGTTAAAAAAGTCTCATCTAAAAACAATCATGGAAACATCACACACAGTGAAAATCATCTTTACAGAATAGCCTTACTCCATTCAGCATCAATTCATCAATTATAGCATTAAAAACAAGAAAACACATACAGGTGTTCAGATATTAAATTTAAAAAATAAATGCTATAACTCGAATTTGTTTGCCAGCCTACCTGACCAGTCACAAGGCTAGAGGCCAAACAAAGCAGCACACGACCATCATTATATGCCACAACAACAAACTCACTTGTGGGATGTGCCTTTTGTAGTTCCGATAAATGTCTGTTATCTGCACTTTGCCTTTTCTTTTATCTTCAATTAAATGATCCTCTTCTCCCTAGGAAATCATACAACGACATTAATTTTCCCTAACAACACTTTCATTGAAGGAGAGTATTTAGATGCCATGAAACTATTTGAGGTGATTAACAGACTCATAGCCGCTAAGCTGTGTCTGTTTTAAAGCAATTGCCACACCTCCTTAAACAATCATAATGTGACACGACAATCTAGCTTCGTTGGAAAACAAGACATTGTGCCATGTCCACTAGCTTGATCTACTGTGTAGCTGAGTGGCAAGATCAAGATACTCTAATACACCACACGTGCATTTCATAGCTAGCTCTAGCACAAACTAGTGCAATAAAAATATATATAATTTAACAATGAAGTATGGTTCCAGCAATAAAAATTAGTGAAACAAGATTCAAAAGTAGGGATTTTCCCACATTGCTACAATGCCAAGTGGCTAGGGATTTTCCCTCACAGCTACCATCATCTCTTGCTTTACTACTTTTTATCGCTACAACCCTACTTCATTTTTAAACCAATAGTTATAGGCCCACAAGCTGTTGACAAGATACAATAGTGTCAGTTATACTATGGGTTAGTAACAATGCCATAACAGTGTGATCAGTAATAATGACTTGAATTATTTTAAGGTTTGTGAGCAGCAATTTGTAACCTCAGTTGATATAGTGACTAAACCTTACCCTCCAGTTTACTAGCCCATGTATAATATACTAAGAAACCTGAAGTGAGTATCTATACTGGGTTGCTGTATTTGGCGAATCACGGATGGACGGATAACGGATCACATGATGAACATATTCCACTGCTCATTGGAGATGTTTATAAGTATCGTGTCAGTGTTGTAGTATACTTGCTATAATAATTATTTTACTAATGATGGAAAAAACACTGCACACTTCACTGCATCACTAAAATTCCCATGCACCATTTCAGATTTACAGATTTAGTTATGGCCATTTACAGTCATACATATACAGTACGTCTATATAGTCCACTATCTGGAGCTGCATTTGTACATTGTTAGCCATGGATAGGCAGGTGTTTGAGGAGACTATGGATTTTATCAACTTCTGAGTAAGTGATTAAACTTGGCAAACTGATTAGCTATTGATGATCTTCTGTATTGAAGCGAATCGAAGATTCTGAACAGGAAAGTAGGTCCATTGAGTGGTCTGATGGCCAGGGCACACTCTCCTCCCATGAGAAAAGAAGGTAAATTACAGAATTATCAAAGGATTACAGCTGCAGCATGGGCTGGCTGTAATAGCTAGGCTCACTGTTCCGACTAAATGACACCTCCTGCAATGTGACTACTACAGTATTTGTGATTATACTTTTTAGACCAAAACATTTTATGTGAATCATGTGATCACCTCAAGCAGCGAAAAATTCCACAGAGGGGTTGCAATACTCAATATCAACCATATAACTTTCTACTCACAAGTGATACAGCAATCATAATCGATGTAACTTAGCCACTGTTTGACTCGCTAAATCACTCTTCGGCTGGCAAAAATTAATATTTTACCGACCTTCCAACCCTGTACTTGGCCTGAGAAACAAAAGATTCAGTTGAAGTGGCCTAGTTACAGGTTGTACATCTTGCAGGACATCCATGGTTACAATGGATTGATGGGATAAAGCACTACCACTACTGACAAAACTGTTTGTATGGTTCATCTCAATTCCTACAATGTAATACAAAATAAAAGTAGTTCTCAATATTTATATAGAGCTAAAACATTAATTCTACTAGTATATTAAAAATTATAAATTTAAAAATGAGGTAGGGATCCAAGCGATATAAAGTAGCGAAGCAAGAGATGAACAATGGTAGCTATTACAGTATAGCTCAGTGGGAAATCCTACTTTGGCATTGACCACAAAATAATTGTTATACTATGCCAAAGTAGGATTCCCCACTGAGCTATGATGTAATAGCTATCATTGTTCATCCCTTGTTTCACTACTTTTTATTGCTTGGATCCCTACTTCATTTTTAAATTTATAATTTAATATACTAGTTTGTTTAGTTTTTTTTGTTAAGCATACAGCTAGTTATAAACATGTGACTGTTTTATTAGGGTGACTGCTGTATTAGAGTATCTCGGGTCAGCCTGCAAAGATGTGTGCTTGCCCAAAAAGGGGTGTGGCCATTGTGGTTTCGATCGATTATTAGACTAGAGTATCTCGAATCAGCCTACCAACTTGAAGGTGTGTGGTCACAAATACAGCTAGTGTAAAAGGGGCGTGGTCATCATCGGCTCGATAATAGTAGAATAAATAATGAGCATGATCTTGTGACCTATTGTGGAGTACCGGTACCTCTGTAAAGTAGTGTAGTCTAAGTGTCGCTTAAAGAAGGTGTTGATATGGAAAATCAATGCCTCGATATGGTTTCGTTGGATGAAGAAAAGACAAGCAGCCTGATTGAAAGAAAAGACAAGGCGCACACTCCTCGGATCCCCAAAAGGCACATCCCACCGGTGAGTTTGTTGCTGTGGCGTAAAATGTTGACCATGCACTGCTCCGTTTGGGCTCTAGGCTTGCGACTGTGGTCAGGCAGTAAGTGAGTGAGATGAAATTTCAAGTTTTGATAATTTTTAAAATTCTATATCCGGCCGCCAGTAAGCGTTTTCTTGCTTTTAACGCTACATTTGAAGTTAAATGGACTAATATTATTCCGTAAAAGTGATTTTCACCGCGTAAGAAGTTTCTAAGCTGGTTTTTAAAGGTGGTATTTTTGGCAGAGCACTTCACTTTTGACGCAAACCCTACTTAAACAGTACTAGCTACCATACTGTTTGATATAACATTATACTTTTATAGTCACAGGTCAAACTCTGATCAACACTTCAAGTAACAGATCAAGGTGAAATGTTGCCCAGTCAAGACTGCAAGGGCTTTGACAGTGGTTGTAAAGCAACCTAGTGCTCATATCACCACCTTATATTGTATATAGTGTACTTCCCAACAAATGTATTGGTCTGTTTACATGCCAGGACTATAAGAAAATTAAAAAAAAATAATAATAATAATAATGTTAAACATCTGAGTAACATGTTACTGTACATTATACTTTAAATTGACCAGCTACTGGTTATGATACTGGCCACAATTTGGTGATCTTCTGTTTCTCATCAGTACCCACATGTATTTTCACTGCAACAGGTATTTCCCCTATTATTACAGATTAATCATTATTTGTTTGAGCAACAAAATATTGAGGTTAGTTTTAAAAGATTTCCACACTCATACAGCAGCTACTGTACTTCATGTACTGTACAAGTAATGTTTATTGGAGTGTCAGATTTGTGAAGAAAGCCCTTCATCATAATATAACGTTTACAGAATTTTGCAAGCAAAATGTGTCAAACAGTGCCCCTATGCTTGTTAGTGGAGTTGACAGTACATCAGAAATAGTTCAGTATCTTGTCATCGCCTAGCAATTGTGGCCACCTGCCCGCACTCCACACTTTTAAAATCTTCTGATGAGAAACTAAAAATCACCAAACAGTTGCCTTATGAACGAGAGTTTAATCTCGCGCGGCCAGAACTTTTTTCTCTTTATCACTTGAGTACGGAGAAACAATGACAAAGTGAAAAAAAAAAGAAAGTGGCCCGCGGTTTGAGACTAGAGACTACTCCAGGTGGGCTAACATAACAGACCAACTGGAGGATTACACATCCCGTACAAACACATCACAGACACTGACTACACATGATCATTTTTTGTATAGCTCCTACTCTAGCTTTAGTCTCGAATCCAGACCGGTTTGAGACTACTCTAGTTCCTTCACTTCCCCACTAGTATCCACAAGTCGACGTATACCCTCCGTATATTACCTACACCAGTCACGTGATTTGCCTTAGCCTGAAGAGTCGCTGTCCTCGTCGATAGCTGATAATCGCTCTATAACAGGTGTTTGTGTGTGATGTGTATATTATGATGAAGTGCTGATTCTTGTTCGTGTTGTGTCCTCGGGTGAGGCGACTAGCAACCTGTCTTGACCTCTTAAAAACTGCTATCTATGCAGGTAGGGTATCATAACAGCTAGTAAAAGATCAGTATACGCGAGAATTTAATCACATTGCACTTGTCTTATCAAATAATTTGATAATTATAGTGAGTAGTGACTAATAGCTACTGGCTGAGGCACTGGGTGGCTCAGTGGTCCAGATTTTAAGTTGAGAGCCCAGAAAGAGCTGACAATGTTGTTGTCTAGCTTGTACAGTGAAGCACACAGTAACATGTGCACAGAATCATGTTGCTGTTTTGTAATCCCACTACAGGCTGACCATGACCAGTGGTTATAACAGTGGACATACTACACATTCCTTTCTGTGTTATGTGACATGTAGGAGTATTATAGCTTAGGTCTACTCTAATGAATAAGTGAATGTGAACTATCTCATCTACTGATCACATGCTCCACAAGCAGAAACATTACCTTAAAGATTATAGCTATAATTCCCTGTAATACCATCTAATCCAAAACAGCCAAGCTGTAAAAAAAGAATGTGGCCCTCAAAAAGGCTATGGTGAAAAAAGATGTGAAATCCAAGGTGGCGGCCAAGAAATAGCTGTGATGGTAGGTTGATGGTAAAAATTTTAATAACGACAATTCAGGTGAATTTTGGTGCCGCTTGGTCAATTGGCACAAAATTCACCTGAGTTGTCGTTATTAAAATTTTTACCATTAACCTACCATCACAGCCATTTCTTGGCCGCCACCTTGGATTTCACATCTTTTTTCACCATAGCCTTTTTGAGGGCTGCACTCTTTTTTTACAGCTTGGCTGTTTTGGATTAGATTTCACTTCTTTTTGTATTTTTACCCCAAAGCCGGCCTACAGCCAGCTTTGGGACTTTTAAACATATCTTTTTTTCTTTACCTCAAGAAGAAGAAAAGATGAAGCAGATGTACTTTAAATATTTCTGATTTTATCAGTAAATGTACAAATTATATGTATATACGTTACACATATATTTATTACAGAACTCTCCATGGTGGTTTCTTGTAACTGAACACTCTACAAGGTGACTTCTTCTAGCTTCTCTCTCTACGGGGTGAATTGTTTGTAGCTGAACGATCTACAAGGTAACTTCTTCTAGCTGATCTCTCTACAGGGTAATTTGCTTGCATGTAGCTGAATTCTGTACAGGTGATTTGTTTGTAGCTGAGCTCTTTATAGAATGGTTTCTTTGTAGCTGAACTATCTACAAGGTAACTTCTTCCGGCTAACTGATCTTTCTACAGGGCAATTTGTTTGTGGCTGAATTTTCTACAGGGAGATTTCTTTGCAGCTGAACTCTCTACATGGTGGTTTCTTTGTAGCTGAACTCTCTACAAGGTAATTTCTTCTAGCTGATCTCTCTACATGGTGGTTTGTTTGTAGCTGAACTCTCTACAAGGTCTTCTTCTAGCTGATCTTTCTACAGGGTGATTTGTTTGTAGCTGAACTATCTACTAGGGAACATCTTCTAGCTGATCTCTCTACAGGGTGATTTGTTTGTAGCTGAACTATCTACAAGATAACTTCTTCTAGCTGATCTCTCTACAGGGTGATTTGTTTGTAGCTGAATTCTGTACAGGTGATTTGTTTGCAGCTGAGCTCTTTACAGAATAGATTCTTTGTAGCTGAACTCTCTACGAGGTAACTTCTTCTAACTGATCTTTCTACAGAGCAATTTGTTTGTGGCTGAATTTTCTACAGGGTGATTTCTTTGCAGCTGAACTCTCTACATGGTGGTTTCTTTGTAGCTGAACTCTCTACAAGGTAATTTCTTCTAGCTGATCTCTCTACATGGTGGTTTGTTTGTAGCTGAACTCTCTACAAGGTGACTTATTCTAGCTGATCTTTCTACAGGGTGATTTGTTTGTAGCTGAACTATCTACAAGGGAACAACTTCTAGCTGATCTCTCTACAGGGTGATTTGTTTGTAGCTGAACTATCTACAAGATAACTTCTTCTAGCTGATCTCTCTACAGGGTGATTTGTTTGTAGCTGAATTCTGTACAGGTGATTTGTTTGCAGCTGAGTTCTTTACAGAATGGTTTCTTTGTAGCTGAACTCTCCACAAGGTAACTTCTTCTAGCTAATGTCTCTACAAGGTCCCTAGTTTGTAGCTGAACTCTCTACATGGTAGTTTCTTTGTAACTGAACTCTCTACAAGGTGACTTCTTCTAGCTGATCTCTCTACAGGGAGATTTGTTTGTAGCTGAACTCCCTATAGGTGATTTGTTTGCAGCTGAACTCTCTACATGATGGTTTCTTTGTAGCTGAACTCTCTACAAGGTAACTTCTTCTACTTCTAGATGATCTCTCTACAGAGTGATTTGTTTCTGAATTCTGTATATAGGTGATTTGTTTGCAGCTGAGCTCTTTACAGAATGGTTTCTTTGTAGCTGAACTCTCTACAAAGTAACTTCTTCAAGCTGATGTCTCTACAGGGTCACTAGTTTGTAGCTGAATTCTATACATGGTGGTTTCTTTGTAACTGAACTCTCTACAAGGTAACTCCTTCTAGCTGATCTTTCTACAGGGTGATTTGTTTGTAGCTGAATTCTGTACAGATTGTTTGCAGCTGAGCTCTTTACAGAATGGTTTCTTTGTAGTTGAACTCTCTACAAGTTGACTTCTTCTAGCTAATCTTTCTACAGGGTGATGTGTTTGTAGCTGAACTATCAACAAGGTAACTCTTTCTAGCTGATCTCTCCACAGGGTGATTTGCTTGTAGCTGAATTCTGTATAGGGGTTTTGTTTGCAGCTGAGCCCTTTACAGAATGGTTTCTTTGTAGCTGAACTCTCTACAAGGTAACTTCTTCTAACTGATGTCTCTACAAGGTCACTAGTTTATAGCTGAACTCTATACATGGTGGTTTCTTTGTAACTAAACTCTCTACAAGGTGACTTCTTCTAGCTGATCTTTCTACAGGGTTATTTGTTGTAGCTGAACTCTCTACAAGGAAACTTCTTCTAGCTGATCTCTCTACAGGGAGATTTGTTTGTAGCTGAACTCTCTACAGGTGATTTGTTTGCAGCTGAACTCTCTACATGATGGTTTCTTTGTAGCTGAACTCTCTACAAGGTAACTTCTTCTAGCTGATTTCTCTACAGGGTGGTTCGTTTGTAGCTGAATTCTGTATAGGTGATTTGTTTGCAGCTGAACTCTCTACAAGGTAACTTCTTCAAGCTGATGTCTCTACAGGGTCACTAATTTGTAGCTGAATGCTCTACATTGTGGTTTCTTTGTAACTGAACTCTCTACAAGGTAACTCCTTCTAGCTGATCTTTCTACAGGGTGATTTGTTTGTAGCTGAATTCTGTACAGGTGATTTGTTTGCAGCTGAGCTTTTTACAGAATGGTTTCTTTGTAGCTGAACTCTCTACAAGGTAACTTCTTCTAGCTGATGTCTCTACAAGGTCACTAGTTTGTAGCTGAACTCTCTACATGTGGTTTGTTTGCAGCTGAACTCTCTACATGATGGTTTCTTTGCAGCTGAACTCTCTACAAGGTAACTTCTTCTAGCTGATCTCTCTACAGGGTGATTTGTTTGTAGCTGAACTCTCTACATGATGGTTTCTTTGTAGCTGAACTCTCTGCAAGGTAACTTCTTCTAGTTGATCTCTCTACAGGGTGATTTGTTTGTAGCTGAACTCTCTACATGGTGGTTTCTTTATAGCTGATCTCTATACAGGTTACTTGTTTCTAGCTGATCTCTTGAATTCTCTTCAGGGTGACTGCTCTATTAGGATGACTGCTCTATTAGAGTATCTCGATCTCGCACTTGCTACACCAAGTTGGATTTCGTGTTATAACTCCGTGGTTTTATGTCTGATTCTTCTACACCATTGAAGAGCCTTTCTGATTACTCCATCTATACAGCGATTTTCAAAGCATTACCCCAATCGGTTTATCTGGTAGGCGTGGCAAGCAGTCATTTTCCATTAGCCAATCTCGATTGCGTAGTTGTTACACATTGTTGGTTTTTTCGTTGTATCTTCCTGGTTTTTAGCTCGATTTCTTTCAAACCACAAAAGGTTTGAGGTTCAATAGTTAACCTATTCACCCACCGAGTTTCAGCTTCTTCCCATACGCGGTTTACCCTGTAGGCGTGACAACATATTGGTGTTATTTTTCGTGAATAATCGCTAATAACTCTTTGCCTGTTTATCATATTCCTGCCAAAGGTGGTACTGAGATGCGTCTTTGTACCCCCCTTCTGTGTGCCAAATTTCAAGGGAATCAGATATGGCGTTCGCGTTTTATAAGTGTGCGAAAAGAGGAAAAGAAAAAGAAGAAAAAACAAACGAAGAAACTAAGCCAATTTTTGAAGTCGCATATCTCGGGAACGTTTGAAGCAATTTCGCTCAAATTTGGAATGTGGAGTCCTGAAGGTGGAGGGAGTGTCCACAACAAATCTTGTCTTTTTGTATCAAAGCAGCACAGAGCTACGGAGGTGCGAAAATTGCATTTTCTTTCTTCTTGTCAATTTGCTCACGGGTGTTGCGCGCCGGCTTCTTGGGCCGCATGACACACTACCGTGTGTCTTGATATGTTTTTCACTATTAACCCTTAAAGCCACATAAAACTTTACAATGAATGAATGCACCACATGCACATAAGCCACTATAGTGGCTATTGATATTGATCAATTGATAACTCATAATTATATGGAAGGTCACACAGCATTGTAATTAAGATTTTCGGAATGCTGACATCACAAAGAATAAAAATTATGGTGTTCACGTTTTACTGATTCTGATGCTACTTCGCCAAGTTATGATGGTTGAAACACAGGGGTGTAAATTTGCATAATGTTTTAGAGAAGAAGATATAGTATCTTTGAGGTTTGTAAACACTGTGGGCTCTAGTCTTGTAAAATGTGTCCATCAATCTATAAGTTGGTATGGTCCAGTGTCGCTTTCAGCAAGTCCCTCAAGATTAATGTGAAACATTCCAGTGAGCTGATGGTAATTCTTGCTGATTGAGGATAGATTTTTAACTGAAATCAGATGAAGAAGACCATGAAACACTTGGAGAAACAGTACTAACTGTTTTATTATTGATAATTACTAAAGCAGACCCCATATTTTGCTTTCAAAAATTCCTCTGCCTGGTGATAGCTAATACTGCTTATTGTCTCATTACTGCATGTTGGAATCTGATCTGCATGCAATGTAGGGATTTAGTTCATATTGACAAAATATCCATTAACATAGTGATGAAAGAGATTTATTCATGATTAGCATTGTGATTATAGAATCATTTTAGTAAACCTGCCACCCCCTCCCCCACCCCCCAATCAGTGCCTTTTATTAGGACTACCAATACAACATTGCACATCTGATCCTGATATCCAATACTTATTGTCTATTTCTAGTACAGTTTTATAATGTCATATAACACAGCTGATACTTCAAAGTTGAACCGATATGCATTACAGCATAAGAGTATGTAGGATGATCACTGTGGCTGTGTTAAATTACTATAATTCATATTATGCTTTTCAACAATGCACTCCTTTTAATTGTTGGTGTTCACAAAAATTTTATGTCTGTTTTTGTCAGTATAAATCACAAAAAAAGATCAGCCACCAAAACAAAAAGTAGCGTAACTCACCGGTTATCGACCAGTTAACGTTTCTCGCATCATAAATCAGCCATACAACGTCGTAGAACAGTGAAAATTTCAACACAACTAGATAAAGTAACGCCTAATACATCTGCTAAATATCATTCCCACAATTAAAACTACGCAAATACAGTGGTGATTATAGCTAAGGGCGTACGTTCATCTATTATCGACCGTCTCTATCTATTATCGACTTACGTGTATATTCCAATTAGCTATTATCGCCTTTTTCCAAGAAACTGGTAATAGATCGCTATGAATTTCATGAAGCAATACAACTATGCAAACAGTCTAACCACTATTACGAGAAGGGTCTACACCTAAAAAATGAATCCATTTGAACCTATAGTTCAAGAGTTATGCACACACAAATTAGCTAAATTTATATTTACAGATTCCACATATATACAAGTCATTGTTAACTTGTAAGCACTGGCTGTGCATCCACTTCTTGCACCGTTCATTAGTACACTCAACCCACTCCCTCATCAGCTTCCCAGCACTTGACAAATCATCCTGGTATAACCCAAAGCATACGGCACATTCATTACTAGAAATTTCTTTGTCTTGTACACCATATTGATCTTCGTCTTCTACTTCTGAGTCAGAAGATAGCTCAGCTACCACTGGTGCCTTCTGTGGCTTGTTTGCAGACCTCTTGTGTTTCTGTCCTCTTTGCTTTGCTCTCTCTTCATCCTTCTTTCTTCTCGATTCAACTTTTCTTTTCTTCTTCTTTCTCTTGTCGTTTTCTATCTCGCTCCTCTTTTCTTTTTACTTTCTGTTCCTCTTCTTCCTTTTTCTTCTTTTCCTTTTCAATTAGAAGTGCTAAAGACTCAGCACTTGTGAGCACTCTAGCAGTTGATTTAGATTTGGTGGATGCTTTCGATACTACTCTTCTTTCACCCAAAATTTCCCGAAGCTCTGACACAAACACTCTGGTATTTGCTAGACTAGCTGAAAGACTGTACGTAGGCTGTTCTGGTGATGGCACTACATTTTCCTTGTCTACCGTACTGTCCATAGGCTGTTCTGGTGATGGCACTACATTTTCCTTGTCTACAGTACTGTCATCTTCGGTACTAGTATTACAGTTCAGTGGTTCAACTTGCTCCCCATATACCTGTGTCTCTATGGTGGTGCTCGATGACAAATTCTCTGGAAGGTCATCTGGATGTTGTTGCTGTAGCCATGACACATACATTTGATCGTCATAAATGTTGTAGCCATTATCATACCTTCTTTGAAACAATTCAATTTGCTCCTCACCATATGAAACAGGTGATAGTCCCGGACCACTTTCTTCTTGATTGTGTTCACTAAACCCATCTTGTGAAACACTTGAACGTTCATTGGGCTGTGTCACTGCTGGAATCATTACTGGTGTTGCTTCTGGTATCTTATTAGATATTGAAGAATTATCATATGGCTTGATGGCAGTGGAATTGAATGGATAAACACCCACCTTTCGAAATCCGGATACAATTGTATGTGGTTGTATAGACAAAAACCAAGCCTTGTTGAAAAGTGATGAGAACTGAAATCTGGTGACCACTTTACCAGGGTTGTCGGCCATGTACTCATGACAAACTCTAGACCAATGCTTTTTTAAAGGGCCAAAAAAGCTCACATCAAGAGGCTGAGCGACATGAGTGGTATGGGGTGGCAAGCATAAAAGAATAATTTCATTTTCAGCTGCAAACTTTATAGCCTCCAAAGTAAAATGGGAGGAATGGCCATCTAAAAGTAACAACACAGGTCGAGAAGGTGGAATACTTTTTGTGAACTGTTTACTCAGCCACTCAAAAAACAGCTCGTGGTCTGTCCACCCTTGGGGTGACATTGCGTATTTTGTATCTGGTACCTCACCTCTAGTCCATTCATAGTTCAAGTGTTCCCCCTTAAAAATCACCATTGGTGGTATCATAGTGCCTACAGCATTAGCACAGGCTAAGATTGTTATTTGTGCCTTGTTCCCTGAAGATGGTCCATGAACTTTTTTGATCCCTTTAAGTGCAACACGTTTCAGCTGCTTATGGTCAAGTGGCATGCCCGACTCATCCATATTATAGATGTAACTGGGTTTATCCATCAAGCCATTCACCTCCAAGGTATTCCTTAGCAATACAAAATAGTGGTCTAGCGCTGACTGGCTTACTGCATTGAACCTGCAATGTGATAGTGGATCTGAGGTTCGTAGGGACAATTCGGAATGTCTTTTCATAAATTTATACCACCATCCTTCTCCATTAAATTTTATCATTTGCAAACCCTCTTTTGCTCTTTTCTTCTCCATCAACCTCTTCACACAGTCTATTACTTCCCTCTTTGTTTTTCCATTCCCCATTTTGCAGCACTCTACTAGGAAATCAACCAATTCTTGGTCTTCCTCTGGTGTTAGGAAGCCTGGTGGACCAGGCTTCGCTCCATGCTTCACTCGTCCAGAAATTCTGTCTTTTAGTGCAGTTCGTGGCACGTCAAATTGTTCTGCAGCTTTATTTACCCCCATCTCCTTTGAAATAACCGCGTTCATTGCTCTAGTCGTAGATTCAGGGTCCCACAGTTTGCGGCGTTTAACAGCGCCAAGATGCTGTACTTCCGATATTTTATTTCTTGTCTTCCATCCTTTCTTAGCGGTAGATGTTCGCTTCCGTTTAGGCATTGGATTACGCCAGACCAGACAGCAACAAAGGTCTCAAAGTTGGTCTCTAGATAACCTTCCCGTATAATTGCGTATTTATTCGTATACTGACTGGTCGATAACAGGTGTGGTATCCTGGTCGATAATAGGTAGTGGTCGATAACCAATGAGTTACGCTAGTACAAAAACAAACAAAAAAAAACTGAACAAACCAAGAAAAAAAAAGAAAACTTGATCAACCTGGAGTTTACACCAAGGCCAACTCATGCTAGTTAAGGACTTAGCCTTTGACAACTAAGTTGGTTTGGCCAGTAAGGCACTTTTCATGTTACATACGAATATTATACTTTTAATAGTGATATAACTCTAGCGTAATATCTGTGTTGTAGAAAATTATATGCGATATTTCTTTGATATCTGATGCTACTAAGTCCAATAGAAACCTGAGTTGGGGTTACAAGTTAGTAACCTGTGGTGGGGTTACTAGTTATAACCTGTGGTCTCACCGGTGGTTGTTTACTACATTCATCAAATGAAAATCAGCGAAGCCAAGAATAAAATGTCCACTAACTTTCAGGAATCATAAGCATTCAATTAGTCTAGGTGTTAACATCATTCTAGCCCAACATTGTACCTACTTGTTACTGGCACTATTGTCATGTAGTTGTCATGTAGTGCCTGAATGTCATGCTGGTGCAGTGGCAACTTGACTTAAGAATTCCAATACTAGCATTCACAGTTTGCCACTTTCTCTCACTCTTTCCTAACCAAAATTTTTATATCACTTAGAATGGGTCAACATCAGTTTCTAAGCTATTTAGAGCCTCAGATGGCATGGGCTTGGCTACCCTGGCCAGTGGTCTCAATAATTAAGTTTGTTTGTAGCCTTGCCCACATCATCCTTGGGTCTCTAAATAGCATAGAAACTTTGTTGACCCGTTCTAACTAATATGTACACTTGCAATTGACTAATGCTGATACTCGTAATACAAGTATAAGAAAACATTAGGAATTTTAAATTAGAGTAGGGACAGTGTATAGCGCTGCAATAAAAGTACTGAAACAAGCTGGATCGGAGTAGTACGTAATGTCCAAATACTGTGAAACAATAAGAAGTGGATATCCCTACTGTGCTACACTCAATGCACAGTAGGGATATTCACTTCTTATTGTTTTATAGTATTTGGACATTATGTACTACTCCGATCCAGCTTGTTCCAGTACTTTTTATTGCAGTGCTATACACTGTTCCTACTCTAATTTAAAATTCCTAATTTTTTCTTATACTTGTTTGTGAAGTTTTTTTACAAGCTCATGACCACTAAATAGCCTGCTTTTCACAAAACCAATCCCAATATTAATTTTTAGAGTTAATCACAACACTATTGTACTAGATTATGACTCATACAATAACAACTGATCAGTGGGTGTGGCTCTACAAAAGCCTGACAACAATGTACGTGGATTTGTGTATACCTACAGACTGATGAATGGGGGTGGTTACCGCATGTCTACAGACAGTAATTTACATAAGTGGGCATGGCTCATGAAAGAAACAGGGCTTTATATGCTATGACGTGTAGTAACACGTCCACATTTTAAAGCATCAGCTGTGTCTTCCTGGGATTTTTCCAAATGTTTATAGTAGCATGCTCTAGAATGGTCAGCTGTATTTTTACGAGATTTCTCCACATCTTTGTCATATAATGCTTTGGTGCTTTCAGCGGATTTCATACGTGAACCTGTCACATGTTTGTAATATTCATCAAGATGGCGCTGTGATCTGTCTTCACTGCTGCATTTTTCCTTTTTATTTAAGAGTATGTCATCTTTGTGAGCTTCATAATAGACCTTATTGTTACTATTCCTCCGGGCCACTTCCTTTGTAGACATTATCACTCTGAATATTACCTCAGAAAAAACACACAAAGCAATAATGACAATAAAACCCTTCAATTGTATTTATTCACACACATTTATGTAGCAACAGGGTTTAGCAAGACTAATAGTGTGATAGTGAAGAATGTGTTAGTCACAAAGAAATGCGTTTAGAAATGCAAGCAGTTAAACTTATCCGCTTAACTTTGCTAACAACAAACACACTAATACTAAACAGGATGTCTTATGCTTGTACTTTGTTGACGACATATGATAGGTCCCGTATAAACCAAACATCAAAATCACAAACATAATAATAAAGTTTGGTGCGATAACACGTGTATTCCAATATATTACTACGTAATGTACCGGTATGATTATGGAACCCTACTGATGAGCGATGGTCACGATAAAGAAGGATCAAAGGAAAATCAGTAAGACAATGGTGCATACATTGTAGGATATTTAAAATACTAACGGTTTCATGTCCATGAAATTCTAAGCATTTTTGTGAAAGAAGTAAGACTGTAGCTGTAGCCAATTTTCCACTACGCTTGACTAACCGCATCAGGCAGGCAGTGAGGCAATAGAAAATTTGCAAAAATATATATAATATATATATATTTAAATTTTGTAGCACCTGGTTGACAAATGCTTCGGGTCGTTCTGAAGACATGTTTGGGCTTGATTATACCTGACCAATACTGTCAAGTGGCCGTGAAGGATTTGGGAAGATGATTTTGGCTTGATTTATTTTCATGGACCATGCCCACACCTTCGCTGCCTCTACTATACAGTACTATCATACTGTATGATATTGGTACTGATATTGATGTAATATTGATATAGTACAGTCCTAGTGATTATGTCAGTATAATTTTGGGAATGGTATGTATACCTGTTAACACTATATGTTATGAAAACTGTAAGAAGTTTGTAACATCCTAAAGGAAGCATGTCAGGTGGTACTTGTATTTGTACTAAAGACACTTTTGGATTTGATTATACTTAACCAATACTGCCAAGGCACCATGAAGGTATTATGAAGCTTGTTTCTGTTCTATTTTATTTTTTTTATTTTTTGTGATACATAGCGTAAGCAATCGATTATCGGCCAGGTTGTATGCCAACCTACGGGATTCTCGTTTGAAACAAGATATGCACAAACTGTTTACGCCCGACAATTTAATACTCTAGGTGTCCACAACACACCAGCTCCCCAGGTACTGGCGTTCTTCAGTAGCATCCGGCCAAAGACAGTGGTGTATGGCATCAATAATTGACCGTCAACGTCGTTTATTGTCCACATGTAAACTTGCGTACATCAATTATCGTCTAGTTTGAGGTATTTCGCTTGGCATTCCCGCACAATTCAAAACTAAATCTTGCCAATAGTACAATATAGTCTACCAGTACTAATTGTAATTCCAACGAAATTTCAAGTAAGCCTTATGCGCAATTTTCGAAATACAGTTAAATCAATTTCTAATAAAACGTACACTTCAGTATTTTAATGCTTTAAACACGTTTCAAAACATATTACGCAACACTAATATTTCATCAAGGATGTTACAAAGGTCAGCTCAGTATTCCTGGTGCCACCGAGAGGAACCATAGCTACTTTGCTTCCTGCCATATGGCATTGTAGCCAATGCCATACAAGCTCTTTGTCCTTAAATAATAACTAACAACTTCTATTCACTGTGTATGGGATTCTTATTCACTATTTACACCTTGCTCCTGAGCAGTGTAACATATCTTCAACACTTGGCAGCATGTGACAAGCCTCCAACCTCACAAACCAAGCATACTGTAGTCGATGGTGCCTGAAAGTGGGTGTGTTTTATTTTACAAACACTCCTTTACTTTTGTCATCAATTCTCCTGCTGTTTAGATAGTCTTATAAGACTTTACTTTGATTCACCCAGCTTTCTAAGCTATTTCCTCCTATGTGTCTCCATGCTCATCACTTCCAACTGTTACAGAGGGTCCTTCCGTCTTCTTTGCCCACATAAATGATCAGAAACGGCTGTCTCTCTACAGCAACTAATCCATCGTGGTTAAAACTACCTTCAACAGTACAAAGGGAATGAATTTCAAGCCCTATCAGCAGAGGCTCCAACCTTGGACCTTTCTTGGGAGTGAGACTCTTCAACAAGGCGAAGGATGGAAATGGGAGTTCTTTGGCCACATGCACACAATTGACAAACTTATATGATAACCAACACTTTAGGATGTCATGACATCAAGACACACGGTAGTGTGTCGTGCGGCCCAAGAAGCCGGCGCGCCACACCGTGAGTATATTGACAGGAAGAACGAAAACGTCATTTTCACACCTTTGTATCCCAGTGATCACTTATCTGATTGGAACCAAATTTGCTACACAGTTGCCCGCAAGCTAGGGGAGTCTACATTCCAAATTTGAAGGAAATCGCTCCAGCCATTTCCGAGATACGAGCTGCCAAAGTTTCGTTTTTTTTTCTTCGTTTTTTTTTCTTCTTCTTCGTCTTTTCGCACACTTGCAAAAATTGCTATAACAAGCAAACGCGTACTCCGATCGCCTTGAAATTTGGCACACAGAAAGGGAGTCCAAAGGCAAATCCTAGCATCAAATTTGGTACAAATCCGATGAATGGTTCAGGAGTTATGACCGATTATTCGCGTAATACAAGATCGATTTGTTGTCACGCCTACAGGGTAAAACCGCTTCATGGAATGAGTTGAAAATTGCTATGTAGATGGAGTAACCATCGTAGGAGTGCCTTTTGGTGGTTTGAAAGGAATCGAGATAAAGACCACGGAGATATGACACAAAACCCAACCTGTGTCACAATTACGCGATCGATTTTTATGAATAAAAAAGTATTAGTTTTCACGCCTACTAGGCAAACCGCTTAGAGCAATGAGCTGAAAATCGGTGTATAGCTGGAATACTCTTCATAGAAAGTCCTTGCAGTAGTACAGAAGAATCGGATTACAAACCACTGAGTTATGATTCGAAAGCCAACTCCGTGTAGCAAATGCGAGATCGAGATACTCTAATAGAACAGTCACCCTAATAGATCATTCGGCTAATTTATTTACTCCATTATAGAATTTTATTACATCACAAGTTATTCTGTAGGGAGTTCAGCTGCAAACAGTTAATCTTATAGACAGTTCAGCAAGAAGACAGTCACCATGTGGAGAGTTAAGCAAATATACCACTATAGAGATTCAGAACATTACAAGTCACACTGAAGAAAGTTCAGCTATAAACAAGTCATGCACTGTGTAGAGAATTCAGCTACAATTAAGTCACTCTCTAGAGAATTCAGTTACACAGAATTCTGCTACACACAAGTCACTGTGGAGAGAGTTCAGCTACAAACAAATTACCCTTTAGAGTGATCAGCTACAAACAAAACACTTTGCAGGGTGTTCAACTGCAACAAATCAATTACCTTTAGAGCGATCAGCAATGAACAAATCAACACAAATCTACCTGTAGAGAGATCAGCTAGAAACAAACCACCCTGACGAGAGTTCAGCTACAAAAAATCACCCTGTAGAGACATCAGCTAGAAACTAGACACAATGTAAGGAGTTCAGCTACAAGCAATCACCCTGTAGAGAGTTCAGCTAAAACAAATCAACCTGCAGAGAGATCAGCTACAAACAAATAACCTTATAGAGAGTTCAGCTACAAACAGATTACCTGTAGAGAGATCGGCTACAAACAAATCAACCTGCAGAGAGATCAGCTATATACACACAAATCAACTTGTAGAGAGATCAGCTACAAACAAATCACCCTGTAGAGAGATCAGCTAGAAACTACACACAATGTAAGGAGTTCAGCTACAAACAAATCACCCTGTAGAGAGATCAGCTACAAACTAGACACAAAGTAAGGAGTTCAGCTACAAGCAAATTACCCTGTAGAGAGTTCATCTACAAACAAATCAACCTGTAGAGCAATCAGCTAGAAACAAATCACCCTGAAGAGAGGTCAGCTACAAAAAATCACCCTGTAGAGAGATCAGCTAGAAACAAATCACCCTGAAGAGAGGTCAGCTACAAAAAAATCACCCTGTAGAAAGATCAGCTACAAACAAATTGCCCTGTAGAGAGATCGGCTACAAACAAATCAACCTGCAGAGAGATCAGCTACACACAAATCAACTTGTAGAGAGTTCAGCTACAAACAAATTACCCTGTAGAGAGATCGGCTACAAACAAATCAGCCTGTAGAGAGTTCAGCTAAAACAAATCAACCTGCAGAGAGATCAACTACAAACAAATCACCTTATAGAGAGTTCAGCTACAAACAAATTACCCTATAGAGAGATCGGCTACAAACAAATCAACCTGCAGAGAGATCAGCTACACACAAATCAACTTGTAGAGAGATCAATTACAAACAAATCACCCTGTAGAGAGATCAGCTAGAAACTACACACAATGTAAGGAGTTCAGCTACAAATAAATCACCTTATAGAGAGTTCAGCTACAAACAAATTACCCTATAGAGAGATCGGCTACAAACAAATCAACCTGCAGAGAGATCAGCTACACACAAATCAACTTGTAGAGAGATCAGCTACAAACAAATCACCCTGTAGAGAGATCAGCTAAAAACTAGTCACAATGTAAGGAGTTCAGCTACAAGTAAATCACCCTGTAGAGAGTTCAGCTAAAACAAATCAACCTGCAGAGAGATCAGCTACAAATAAATCACTTTATAGACAGTTCAGCTACAAACAAATTACCTTGTAGAGAGATCGGCTGCAAATTAATCAACCTGCAGAGAGATCAGCTACACACAAATCAACTTGTAGAGAGATCAATTACAAACAAATCACCCTGTAGAGAGATCAGCTAGAAACTACACACAATGTAAGGAGTTCAGCTACAAATAAATCACCTTATAGAGAGTTCAGCTACAAACAAATCACTCTGTAGAGAGATCAGCTAGAAACTGGACACAATGTAAGGAGTTCAGCTACAAGCAAATCGCCCTTTAGTGAGTTCAGCTACAAACAAATCAACCTGCAGTGAGATCACCTACAAAAAAGCACCTTGTACAGAGTTCAGCTACAAACAAATTACCCTGTAGAGAGATCGGCTACAAACAAATCAACCAGTAGAAAGATCAGCTACACACAAATCAACTTGTAGAGAGATCAGCTACAAACAAATCACCCTGTAGAGAGATCAGCTAAAAACTAGTCACAATGTAAGGAGTTCAGCTACAAGTAAATCACCCTGTAGAGAGTTCAGCTAAAACAAATCAACCTGCAGAGAGATCAGCTACAAATAAATCACTTTATAGACAGTTCAGCTACAAACAAATTACCTTGTAGAGAGATCGGCTGCAAATTAATCAACCTGCAGAGAGATCAGCTACACACAAATCAACTTGTAGAGAGATCAATTACAAACAAATCACCCTGTAGAGAGATCAGCTAGAAACTACACACAATGTAAGGAGTTCAGCTACAAATAAATCACCTTATAGAGAGTTCAGCTACAAACAAATCACTCTGTAGAGAGATCAGCTAGAAACTGGACACAATGTAAGGAGTTCAGCTACAAGCAAATCGCCCTTTAGTGAGTTCAGCTACAAACAAATCAACCTGCAGTGAGATCACCTACAAAAAAGCACCTTGTACAGAGTTCAGCTACAAACAAATTACCCTGTAGAGAGATCGGCTACAAACAAATCAACCAGTAGAAAGATCAGCTACACACAAATCAACTTGTAGAGAGATCAGCTACAAACAAATCACCCTGTAGAGAGATCAGCTAAAAACTAGTCACAATGTAAGGAGTTCAGCTACAAGTAAATCACCCTGTAGAGAGTTCAGCTAAAACAAATCAACCTGCAGAGAGATCAGCTACAAATAAATCACTTTATAGACAGTTCAGCTACAAACAAATTACCTTGTAGAGAGATCGGCTGCAAATTAATCAACCTGCAGAGAGATCAGCTACACACAAATCAACTTGTAGAGAGATCAGCTACAAACAAATCACCCTGTAGAGAGATCAGCTAGAAACTAGATACAATGCAAGGAGTTCAGCTACAAGCAAAATCACCCTTTACACTGTTAAAACTCGGTAGTTAAAATAACACAATATCATGTGTTACTTACGGGTACCAAAAATGACTATCAGTGTAAGTGTTGATATAGCACATAAAAGTCTGTGTCGTATTAGCGCAAATTATTTTGTTACTTTAGCTAATCTCTGTGTTATTTTTACCCTTGGTCATGCTGAAATAATCACTACTTATTTGTTACTATAACTAACTTGTTGGATTTACAGTATAAAAAAATATTTTAGTGACATTGTAGTAAAAGTAATGTTACAACAAAATGTACATGCATAGTACAGAAACACATTAGCAGAATGTTGAGTGCATTACTGTTTAAGACAGTTTCTCTGTATCTCAAATGAGCCCTGCCTGGAGAGGACCAGGATTGGGACAAGAAGATATCCCCGCAGCAACTTCTCGTTTAATAGGAGGCAATTGTTCCACTGCTCAGGGTAGGCGATGTTGTAGTACAACCCAACTACAGCAGCAACAGAGACCATCAACGTCCAAGTAGATGAGATTCTCTATGACCAAAGTATTATAGTCTTGCATTGCAGAACCAGCCTCAATTATAATATGGAGCAGCAGTTGCATGGTCTTCAATTTTACTTGCAGTGTTGTCACCATTCTGTAAGCATACAAATATGATGTAAGCTAAGTAGAGTTGGTACATAATTTTACTTTAATGTATGAATAATACTTGTTTACATAAAATATTTTATATAACTGCACACATATGCATGCATTTACATACCTCTAGCACTACAATCAACCCATCTGATGGCTTCATTTCTTTGTGCATCAGCTTTGGCACAATAAATATAACAATAGAAATATCAGGGGCCTGTAGAAAACATCATGATTTACTGTACATGCATTCGTGCACTTACAGTTGACAAGTTCCTCAGTTTTGATATTAGATTGTCAATAACATGGGACGAGATTGCTCTGGGTGCTTTTTCTAGCTTGCCTTTCTTCAATATCTTTGAAGTCTAATTTTGCGGTTTTCTTACTATTCAAAATTTCACTCCCACATCCTATCCCATTGTGTGCAGACTTCTTCGTCTTTACAGGAAGAGTGAAAGTAAGCTCAGAGGATGACCACATGGCTAGTTTCTAAACCAGTTTTGGTACTGCATTGTTCATCAGCCCTTTGTAAAAACAATGTGAATATGTATGCATGTATTCAGCTAGAGTATGCCAGCATGCACACATACACATACACACACACTTGCTATACGTGAGAGTATTTGCACTTACATGACCATTTACAAAACTGTCACCATTCCATCTTCCCTTTAAGTAGACTTGGCATAATCTTGCTTGCTACTATCTCACATAGTATAGCAGTGGGATATTTACAATAATTCAGCATTTTGGCAACAGTCATCTGGACAATCTCGGCCCTGGCCGAACCTTGTCATTACCTATGCTGATCATAGTTCTTTCAGAGAACTGTGATGGAACAGTGAAGTTGTCTTCCCAGGCATTTGGAACATTTGAAAGGATAGAATCGTCCTGAAAAACAAAAAGTATACACTTGTAAAATCACCTGTTGCAGCTAATTTATTACTGGCAGAGCTATAATGGAATTGCTGTAGTTACATAACTATAGGTACGCATAAATACTGGGACATCACACTCTAGACTCTAGTCATAAACCTAGCTTACTTAACTATGTTTGCCCGGAATCTGACATTTGCTCAGGAATCTCCATGCTGCTCATTAGGGTCAGTGTGGCCGTTTCCATCATTTGGCAAGGTATCACCTATAAAATGAAAGCAGTTATCTAGGTAACCATGAAATTTATTTGCACACCGTTACGCCACAGTAATTTGAACTAACTATTTAAAGCTAAGTGGATAGCTACGTAGCTACGTACGTACAATTTCATGAGTGCGACCGCGAGCTTGTTCCTCATAGTTTGATGCTGCTACACTGCTACTGCTGCAATACTGCTTGTACAGCTGTCATTCATATTATCGTCTGACACTGTAGAGCTGCAGCGTTGTGTTGTACCAGCTACGGATGTTCACTCAGTCTTTATGGAAGATCTATCATTGTCGGTCCAAGCACACGAAGCAATTTCTTTGGGTCCGGTGCCCTAAATTAGTAGACCAATCCCCAGTTCTTTCATGTCCTCCTTGTCGAGGCTGGTGAACTCATACAGTGCCATCATGCCGGCAATTTTGTTTTCCTTGAACAGCTCCACAACAGAGTCATAATATCCCAGTGACTATCCTACAGTAGATTGCATACTTGCTCCACAGAAAATTCAGCTGCTTCCAATGCCATCGTAACTGTGAAAATGAGTTTAAAATACCTTATTCACGTGATAAAGATAGGATATTCCAGTGTATTTGCGTTACATCGCTTGTATTCACATGGTTATTGTAGGATATTCCAGGATACTAATAATTTATGTTGAAATGTCATTAGGTTGCGGTGCACTAATTGCTAGGGAGTGGTAGCCATCTGTCACTCAGACTGTACACAATCTTGTATATACATGGTCAATTAAAGCATAGTTAATGTACCGCAAACATGAAGCTAGCTATATGGCTGCGTGTAAACATTAGCTGTAAGTCAAGCAGGCTTGAGGGAAATATTTAAACTATACTCAACCAACTTTAGTTAATGCGAATATAATAATATTATATAGCTAGCTACTGTTTCAGCAATACATTGATGTCACCTCTGTGAAAACTTTTGTGCTATCTTTTAAACTTCTGTTGGTCCATATTGCAAAAGTATATTATATACTTCTGATTTTACTCTACTGTGTGGAATTGATCTACATTTATCAACTTTCATGCATTTAAGTGGCACACCGTACTGTAAATTCAAAAGTATGAAGTTCATACTGATGGTATGACTCCTGCAGTCATTTATATAGTAATGCTATAGCTAAGTGACTGCAGGAGTCATATACCATCGATTTAGCTACAGTATTACAGAAGAAGTACTGATTGATTACTACCAAAGGTAGCTAATAGATTTGACCACTGGCCAAAGTGCTAGAGATATCGAGGGAGACACACTACACAAAGTGTGGAATTTTTTTTATCTACAATAGACAATTCGTAGAGCCGGCATTCTGGCTTTGGCTCAACATCTCATTCTAGTACTATACCAGGTAACCAAATTTTCTTTCAGTTTAACATTCATGTGTTGTTTAAGGAAAATCTATGAAGGTGCATCATACATTTGAAGATCACCTTGTAGCCTTAGATTTCCACATATTTTGGTTAGCATTCAAAGAATGCTTTTAAACTGTAGTTGAGGTGAGATAAATATAATTAGTTGATTAACCATAAGCATAATTAGAAACCATATAGTTGTCAAATATATTGAAGAGTCTATGTGATCATGTTGTTGTTTATTCCCTGTTGTTCAAATGCAGAAGTTCACAGAATGAAAATAGGCATGGTAGTGCCATCGTCACCTCTACTGAAGATCACACATATAGTTTGTCAGAATTGAAGAACTGTTTGTCTACCATTCAAATGTTATACTAGGCCTGCAAACTTTAAATGTTATTGAGTACTCTGACCACTACCATTCCTGGATAGTTGAACCATAAAACATCTTTACCACTGTCCATGTAAAAGATCTCCAAAGCAGACAAATTCTCACTCTTCGCCCAGTTAGAGGTTTCATAACTCTAAAGTGTGCTGTGCAATAAACAACAAAAGCATGTAAACTGTAATAAACTGTGTACAGCTATTACTATGTAACCATCTCAGTTGCTGAAACAGCACAATCATTTGCAAATTTAACACATCACCTGTGCTAAATTAAGTATACCTTGGTTGTAATACCACAAATGTGTTAATTCAACATGTGGGTTGTTACATCAGCAACCTTTGTGGTTAGTAAAATTAGCACATCATGTGTTAAAACAACTACCCATTTTTAACAGTGTAGTGAGTTCAGCTACAAACAAATCAACCTGCAGTGAGATCACCCACAAAAACGCACTTGTACAGAGTTCAGTTACAAACAAATCACCCAGTAGAGAGATCAGGTAGAAACATTCACCTTGTAGAGAGTTCATTTACAAAGAAACCATCATATAGAGAGTTCAGCTACAAAGAAATTACCCCGTAGAGAGTTCAGCTAGAAGAAGTCACCTTGTAAAGAGTTTAGCTACAAAGAAACCATCATGTACAGAGTTCAGCTACAAAGAAACCACCTGTACAGAATTCAACTACAAACAAATCACCCTGTATAGAGATCAGCTAGAAGAAGTTACCTTGTAGATAGTTCAGCTACAACCATTCACCCTGTAGAAAGATCATGCTAGAAGAAGTCACCTTGTAGAGTGTTCAGTTACAAAGAAACCATCATGTAGAGAGTTCAGCTGCAAACAAATCACTCTGTAGAGAGTTCAGCTACAAAGAAACAGCCATGTAGAGAGTTCACCCTCATACAAACCACCTAGTAGAGAATTCAACTACAACAAATCACCCTGTAGAGAAGAAGTTACCTTGTAGAGAGTTCAGCTACAAAGAAACCACCACGTAGAGAGTTTAGCTGCAAACAATTCACCTGTAGAGAGTTCAGCTAGAAACAAATCACCCCGTAGAGAGATCAACTGGACGAAGTCACCTTGTAGAGAATTCAGCTACAAAGAAACAATCATGTAGAGAGTTCAGCTGCAAACAAATCACCCTGCAGAGAGTTCAGCTACAAAAAAATCACCCTGTAGAGAGTTCAGCTAGACGAAGTCACCTTATAGAGAGTTCAGCTACAAAGAAACCATCATGTAGAGAGTTCGGCTATAAAGACACCACCATGTAGAGAGTTTAGCTGCAAACAAATCACCTGTTACAGAGAGTTCAGCTACAAAGAAACCATCCTGTATATAGTTCAGCTACATTTCAAGTCACCCAGTAGAGAGATCAGCTGCAAAAAAAATCCTGTGGGGAATAATGAGCATGTAATAAATATATGTATATAATTTGTATAATTACTAATAAAATCAAAAATAATTGAAGTACTAAAATTCTTCTTTAAGTTCTTTTCTTCTTCCTGTGGTAAAGAAAAAAAACACATGGGTTAAAAAAGCCCCAAAGCCAGCCATAGGCCGGCTTTGCAGTATCCAAATACAAAAAGAAGTGATATCTAATCAAAAACAGCCAAGCTGTAAAAAAAGGTGCGGACCCCATAAAGGCCATGGTGAAAAAAGATGTGAAATCCAAGGTGGCGGCCAAGAAATGGCTGTGATGGTAGGTTAATGGTTATATTTTAATAACGGCAATTCAGGTGAATTTTGTGCCGCTTGGTCTTGGCACCAAATTCACCTGAATTGTTGTTATTAAAATGTAACCATTAACCTACCATCACAGCCATTTCTTGGCCGCCACCTTGGATTTCACATCTTTTTTCACCATGGCCTTTATGGGGACCGCACCTTTTTTTACAGCTTGGCTGTTTTTGATTAGATTATATTAGCATGGCATCCCTGTGCTAGTTATATTGAAAGTGTGAGCACACAGTTACATCATGGGCTATAGAGCTAATTGTGTACAATGTTAATAACCGCAAGGATGTGTGTATGCTAGCTGCATTATAATAATCCCTATGATTACTATGACAACCATGACAGGCTCACGTGGTCCGCAGTACCACATATAATCATCATGTATCTGCGGAATGCCTTGCCAGTTAGTTATTTGCTCCCATCCTGGTCCATTCCACACGTATTCAGCTTAGTATAGTCACTGCCACCACATGCAGTGACAGTTCAAATTTAATAATTATCCAGCTCAGAGTCTGATCCCCTTTCAAAGCTTCAGAGCCACTTCAAATACTGCTTGCTGTCCATATACATCTCTTCTCAGTCATTATCAAGAGATAATAAAGCGACATCCAGATTTGGCGCTAGAGCTCCAAGTCTCTGACCATCATTGAAAAATTTGAACGAGTGATCGCGTGACTGCAAAATGTCGGATAGCTCTTGAAATCCTTAACCCTATACACCACAAGGTGTAGTATATAGATGAACAAGGAACCACTGACTCTTGATATTGTGCATGCAGCTTTTTAACATAGTACTATAAGCTGCACAATGAATATGCATGTTGATACAACTAGCTAGCATGTATATAACTAGCTTCAAATAGCTACTAGCCAGGGCTGAAACGGATAGCAACTTTTACTATCCGGATATCCTGAACAAAACCTATCCGGATATCCTACGGATAGTGGCATCATCACTTGCTATAGAAACATTTTATAGTTTATTGTAAGCATCCTTGTTTTACTAGTACTAGAAGCAAACAAACATTAACATGATAGCAAAAGGTTTGTGATAATGTTACAGTGTTACTTTGCACCATCTGTAACAAGATTGGCAGCTGGAGAAAACATGAATACAAGATGTAGCAGTTGCTACAAGACCTTTTCCAGGTACAACTAGTCCTAAAGAACTCTTTATAAGGCAATAACTATTCTGTTACAACTTCTTCAGCAACATTCACAGCCTCACTTCGTAATTTATCGATGGGCGTGGTCGCGAGCAAGCTGATTAACTTACCCGGCTGCTGTTAACTTCACATAATCTAGCTTAGCTAACTCTCCATGATGAAAATTGATTCATCTAGTGATGAGAAGTTGGACAGATAAATGGCTTTAAGTTATTACTATCCGCTTGGCTTCAAAGTACTATCCGGATAGTAAATTATTATCCAGATATCCGGATCATACGGATATCTGTTTCAGCTCTAAATTAGCTACCCTGCTTGAAATATATCTATAGTGTATAGCTAAGTGTCCATGCATTCATGCACAAGCCCACACTGTAAAGTTGTAGATACATGTAACTACAATGCTACAATCAGATTATGATATATTATCAGTATCAGACAACAATGCAAAATGCCACTCACATAGCTAATAGTTACTATAAAGAAAACACTGAATCAGAGTATATTTTGTATAGTACTACCTATGAAATATAACTAGCTACATAGTCAGTATCTTATTTTCTGTGGTGTTCCTTGTTATATTTTGATGTTGCAGACTTTGTCTCCTTTAGGAGTTCCTTGGTTGGCTCAAATTTATGTGAGGGCACATTGTTAGCAAGCTTAATTGTCAGTATGCTAGAGAGAGTTCCTTTAGGATGTAAAGTTGGCCTAAATGCAGTCTTGTTCTTTTGTACTAAAGAAAATAACCTCTCCTCTTCAGCATTGGAATGGGGAATGGTTAATACCAATTTTGCAATTTGTGAAAGCTTCGGAAAACATAAAGAGCCATCTGGCAACCTTACACTAGAAATATAATTCCATATCATATCCATTCTGTAATATCTAGTGCTACGATCATTGTCATCATCTTCATGGACCAATGCTGCATCCCACACATTCTTAGGAATATCCCTCTCACCCAACAGCTGGTAAGAGGTGAATTCTTCAGACAGCAGATCACATTCTGCTGAGGCTTTGTATGGTAGCAATGAATGAAACCTACGTACAATTAAACCATCTATAGCACTCTAAATTCATGCTAATTTATGTACCTTTCAACAAAACACTCAATCTGAGTAAATGCAGAATCCGTCCTTGGAGTAAAGTTTATGAAGTTAGCATTCTTGAGCAACTGATCATTTAATGGCAGGTTTTTCAAAGCATATTCAAATGCATCGACATAAAATGCTCTTACACTCTCATAAAACTTTTTGGATTGTGATGGTGCCAGATCTCCCTTTTCTATACATCATCGTAAAGTTGACTGGGTTATCAATCCAATAAAAACAGACTGATGTAAGAAAAAGCTTGAGTAACAGCTGTATACATTTAAAATAAAAAGGTTAAAATTAATGTTACCTGGTAGTTGAGAATACAAAATCTTTATATGCAATTGTATAGAAGTCTCCTTTGGCTGCTATGATTGTAGATGGCAATAAAAACTTACCAGCAAGTTTAGTCAAAAATGAAATCATTTGACTATGAATTACTGGTATCAGGGGATCATTCCTTTGCAGAAATTTGTTAAAGCGCACAAGTCCTTGTAACACAGCATGGTAAAATAACAAGTACACTTCAGTGAGAGGATCTTCAAATAGACTATGCAGTATACAGAATCTGGGTGCGTTCTCATCTTTAAAAATTATAACCACAGATGAGCGCTTATGAAACAAAAACAATTACCTTGTGATAGAAAATAACTTTTTAATGCTTCATATTCCTGCAGGATCCGGCCAATTACTCTCTCAAGACTAAGCCACTTGGTGCTGACATGTTTGATAACTTCTCTATAGTTGGTGTCACAAAACACACAGTAGCTCTGAAGACTGGCTTTTCGTTTTGTGCTCTTGTCAAACCAGTAGAATATATCGATAGCCAGGTCTTCAACATTAAACTTTGATACCTACGTAATATTCACATGCATGCATATAGCATTATGAAATATTAATGTACCTTTGCAAATGCATCATCTGCTTTAACAGCAATATTGTGTACAATATGACAGGGGCATCCCATGATGTAAATCGATGCATTGGCATTTGGAACCCTGGTCCTGATTGAATTATGACAGCCCATGTTTACTGAGGTATTATCAACGCTTATTCCAACACAATTTTGCCAGGAAATACCACGCTTTGAAAGAGCTTCATCCATTTTAGAAAAGACTGCCTCAGCAGTTGCACTAGAAGACATGCAGATATCCAAAAGTCTTGTGCAAACAGTGCCAGAAGTATTATCAAATAGCCGCACAGTCAAAGGATTCATCTTCTCGACACCACTGTCATTTGAATCATCAACTGCCAAAGCAAATGGATCTTTTTTCATGCATCTTACTAACTGCTGCTGATAGCGAGGAGCAATTGCCCCATTGATTGTACAAGCAGTTTTGGTATGCCGTGAAGAGAATTTTTTTGCAATCTCACTATCTGGGAATACATCATGAAACAATGGAGTTAATTCATCAGACAAAGCAATAGGCACATTGTTTTTTACAAGCAATGTTGCCACTTTCACTTCAGCTCTTGTGACCTGCATGATTAATATACAGTTAATTACCCACAAGCTAGCTTAGCTAGGTGAATAGTTGTTAAAGTACAGTATGAGTATAATGTACAAATTAATTAAAGATAAATAGGATAGAAAATACCTTATCATTAATTGGGCTGCTTGTAGGGACGAAGTTAAGCCTCTGTTGGCCATGCAAAGCCTTCACATTAGTTTTGTGCATTGAAGAAGACTAAGAAGAAGAAGCTACTACTACCACCCCAGTACCATCTGAAGGTCGGTTTAAGAAGAAGAAGCTACTACTACCACCCCAGTACCATCTGAAGGTTGGTTTTGTTTTTATAATGAACTGAGGAACAACATAAAGTCAATGTTGGTCGCCAAGAGGAAGGGTGACCCAGTTTGCACCAGTCATGAATTTTGACAAGGTTTATTTTGAAGGACTTATAAGGAGTGGTGTAAAGACCAATGGGAGGCAAAATAGAGATATGTACCAGTTGAGCAGCTTGTCAAAGCTGGATGATATCTTGGGAGAAAGGTGGTATGTATGCAGGCTTAATGCTAATGGAGACTTTTGTTATGTCCAGCCAAAAGCAGTGAAATACTACTTTAAAAATGCAAAACAAAAGGTTGACTATCAGATGCAAGCAGATGGGTTACTACGCAAGTATGTATTTGGTGGTAATTCTCAACTTGTCTTTCATTTCATCTGTTGTGATGGTACTGTAGCAGACTGGGATCATGTACTTAAGTCATGTCAGTAACTTCATAATTTTGACTTAATTGTATTACAACTGTACAAGTGATAATATAAAACATATAATATTGTATGTACAATCAAGCACTATCATTGTTTTGGGAACATGTTCGACAGTTGTGATTAGACTGTTGACATATTCCACATAACTGAACTCTTTTTGAATGAATGCAATCAAGATTAAAGGTTAGTTCTTCAATGCGATTTAGTTTAAGCAGAAGTTGATGTAAGGAACTGATGTCACATGTAGATCTAAAGTAACTTTTTGTTATGTCGTCATTTAATGTTTCTAACCCTTGTTGACTAAATGGGGTGATGCTTCCATAAAGCTTCAGAAATTCAGGGATGTGACTTACTAACACATGTAGGTATGGAGTAACATTCTCAGTCTGGTAAACGGAGGTAAAAAGTGACATCCACTGAATCAAATCATGTTTAAGGTTGCTTAACTGAGTACTAGTTAAAGTTGTGGGTAATTGAAGTGTTTTGTAAATGTTTTAAAATTGTTCCCAAATCTTTTTTACATCAGTAACTTTTGGCAAATCTGGAAATATATCACTGGAGTCAATATTGTTGAATACTCAAACTTTCTCAGGGCCAGTTAAGTCTCTCCATTTCAATACTTTAGACTCCTTATCTTGATACGTGTGAAAGGATACTTTGCAATCCTCATTCAAAAACTTGATGTACTTGTCAAAATGTAACGTATTTTTATTGATGCCATCTAGATGTCTCAACTCCACAATAAGCAAATTAGTCAGAACATCTGACACCCTCAGAAATAAATATAATATATCGGGAACCACATGGTATATCGGTATGGACGGAAATAAAGGCTGCTGAATACAACCACACTTTTCTTCGTTGTACTTTGTTGTTTTAGGCAATAATGAACCTTTGCTGATACTTGCAATTGTCCTAGCTCCTTCATCCTTATTTTGTACAGACCAAACTTTAGTCATATCATGTCTGTCTTCGGAGGGACACTTACACCATATGCAAGGAAATCTGGCGTTAGCAGTTTCAATACCTGTGGTTATGGCTAAGTATTTTAAATCTGCGGTAAAGAACCATTCAATTGCAAACTGATGAGCACCTACTTTTATTGACTGTGTCTGTTGTATTTCATCTGAAATTTTCACTTAAGATTCTGCTAAAGTGTAATAATGTTTTGTTGTATTTAGAATTGCAATGGTGTGATTTCCACTGGGGGAATTTGGAGAAGCAACTTCTCTAAGACTTGTAAATGCAATTACAACACAATGCATACTTTGACTGACGCGAGTGCCATCACCTGTGATTTTTACTCGAACAACTGAATTTTCTGTAAATCAATGGTCACTTTCTACCAAGTGAGAAACCACCTTACGTATCCGCTTTCTTATGGACTGTTGGACTCCCAAACCTCTTCCTGGGGTAGGGCAGATGGAATTATCTAGTTTCTTAGCTTCTTTGATAATAGAGCTAGAGCTTGGAAGAGAGGGATTTGCCATGGTATGTCTCATTAGAAATTTTATACCATTCCTTAATGTAGAGTGTCTTCTGTACAACACTATTTTCAGTTGCTTCTTTTTCTTCAACCACCTGAGTTGCTTTTCCATTTCTGTCAACAGTCATAGTTTCTCCAGTGGTCTTATTCATGAAGCTTACTTTAGTAGGTGTAAAATGATTATATTCTGTAAATGACAGTGCTGCCTTCACATCATTGGTAAACTGTTTCTTTTTTACTCTTTTGTACTGAGGGGTATACTCTTCCCAGCTTTTGTAATTTTTAGGAGTACGAGTGTCTCCACTCCGAACTATTTTTGCTGCAAGCTTTTTGTTAGACTTTCTAACACATTTTAATTCATTTGCTTCTTTGAATTTATCATTGGCTTTTTTGACTTTTTCTTCCAATTTGGCAAACTTCTGATGAAATGACTGAACAACCAAGTGGTCAGGGTTTTGCTTCCTACTGGTTGGAATAATTTCAGTATCCTTTAACTCGAGTAACCATTTTGTTTCTTTCCAATTGTCTAACAATTTAGCACGTCCAATTCCTCCTACTCATTGAATAGCTTTTCCCATTCTTGCTAATTTAGATGTAAACAAGCTCTCAACCTGTCTGTTATCAGTACATCACAATGGTAAAGGTTGAAAAGTTTCACAATCACTCTTTCAATCAATAGTTGCTTATCACTTAACTTCTGCTTACTGCAAAATTTTGCCTCAGAATCATCTGATAGGTCACACTGAGGAAGACCATATTTATTTGGATGACTAATGCTGTACAAATAGTGGCTATAAACAAACAAAACAGAATCATAATAAAGTCACACAAAACAAAATAAATAATTTAAAGAACCATTAATATAGCTAGTGCATAGACAATAAGAGGAAACGCCTACTGCCCTGAATAAAATCAGGACCGAGATAAACGCTCTGCAGCATTATCTTACGTATAAAACTTCGGGTAAGCTTCGGGTAAGGGTAGAGGGTGGGGCAACTTAGCAACGCACAAATGGTGCGGACTTGTTTAAAGGACCACTGCTCCACCCAGACGATCTATGCAGAGAGGGTATTATTAAAAGATCAGTGCAAGAGTAAAGTATAATAGAATCACATTGATCACTATCTCATTACTTTGTCTGATGTAGTGATTATGTCAGCATAATTTTGGGAAGCTGTCAGTGCTATAAGTGTGGTGTTGAAAACTGTAAGAACATGTGCACAGTTCATTAAATATGAGATACTCTAATTGAGGAGTCAGAAATTCTAATAAGTGCAAAGAAAAACTAATTTAGGGATCATAGGAGTGTACCTGAAGATAGCATAAATGACCGATTATTGAATGAGGTTTATACTTTGCTTTTCATAAATATCTCCAGGAAAGCAGTATTAACCTCAAATTTTCACCAGGAGGTAGCACCTTTCTCGTAGAATATCTCACGTAAGGGTGAGCAATAGTATCTGATTAGTGTCCATGTTACAAGTGGATTTCTGCATTCTGTATAATATGAAATATTGAACACCGCTACCTATTATCGAATGACCGTTAATTTCCGTTGATCAGTTATCAAACATTTTCACTGGTAACCTCAGTGCAACCTACACACTCTTTATTGCTATATCAACGTGTTAACTGAAGTACCATGATACTGTAACTGAAGTATATATAGTTTTGATACAAGTATGCACTTGTAAGTTACAGCAGCGAATCATTTATAGTGTTAAAGGCATACAGTAAAAAGTCAGCACACTATGAACAATAACACAGTCTTATCATCCTTGTTTACAACAACCCCTTCTGTACAGTCTTTGTGGATACATTTTTCACTTGGGGAAAAAGATAACCAGTTGGCCAATTCTGCCACCAAAGTCACATAGTTCTTTCACAGTGATTCCTGTTTTCTTTTTCTTCATTTTTTCGTCGGTAAGCTCATAGACTACAGTATTGGAATTTTCTCCATGTAAACACTTTACAAGTATGCAGAATTATATTGTAAACTTCCGAATACGTTATGTGATTTAGATATTTGATAATAGGTCACTATACTAGTGAACATTTAATCCCCAATTTAGTCGTGATTGAAGAAGGGATTAAATGTCCACTAGTGCATCGTCAGGTGTCGGCAACTCCATGCACTTGTTTCATTGCCTTTAAAACTTAAAATTCCTAATTTTTCCTTATATTATATACTTGTTTGTTGTTTGTTTACCTTTTTCTACAATAATTATACCAACGCATAATACATTAAAAGACTTTACATCAGACTTGGCTTCATCTGAATGGGCACACCAACTTCAGTTACTGAAAAGTGGCAAGTGGCTAGTACAATTCATTTTTAGCTACAGGCATGTTCAACCCTTTAAACAACATTACAAATGAAGAACCATATGAGAGGTACCTCTATAATCAATCCAGTCACTACAGAAAATACAGATGATTCCTGTTACAAACTTAGGGATGTTATCATTCGCTAAATCAACACCTTGAGCTGTCAACAATGAAAAATGGGACACTAAGGAGGAGAGAAAGTTAGTCCATGGTGGATGCATTGTATGTACTGTGGTATCACAGTTGGGCTGAAGTGATGTCTAACAGTGACTGACTGATACTACCTGACTGACATACTTACTAATACCTTCAGACAAGCATAACTCAATAACACCTATATATGACTATGGGCTTGATATTGTCAGTCATGCAGTAGACATTCCTCTAAATAAAAGAAGTTCATATAACTACACTGTACCTAATGGAGGCATCTCAAGTAGTATTAAAGACACTTTTGTGTTTGATTATATTTAACCAATACTGCCAAGGTGCCATGAAGGTATTGTGAGGCTGGTTAACATTTTTTTTGAGACTTCATGATCCTTGATATACAGTACTGGTAAACAGTCACACTAGTTAATCTGCTCTACTAGGAGAGTCTGGTAGAATGTGAGAGCACGATTGCTAAATTATTTAACCAATCACTGCTTTAACTTTAGCAGCCACATGATGACATAAATCAAAACACAGAAATTTAAATGTGTGTGTTCCGTTACTGACTCCATTGGAAAGATACTGTACCTATGAATATACTCATCCCTATTAGCTTATAAATTTCCTGATTCATGTGATCATGTGATCCACAATAGATAACTATGTAAATATTACAACATGTTGTGTTGTAAATGTTGTTACAGAGGATAGTGATATGGCTGAAAAGAAGAGGGATCCTACTCCAGTGAGTATACACTTATTATACCTGTATTGTGTATTGTGTTGTATAAATGTCAAACCTACAATGTGTGGTTGATGTATTAGTGTGTGAAATAATGTTGTTTGGACAATGGACAATTACTGGTCAATTACACTAGTTGTCAGGCCATATTTTGTCAGGAAATAATGTCTTTATAAGTTCAGTGTGTGTGATATTGGCCAAGGAGGGACACCAAACATAGAGGTATTGGCATGTAATTTTTGTTGTTTCCTTGTGGTGACCACAAAGTCATTCCTAGGGTAAACTGTGAGGCTAACAGTTTACTATGTTGTATCAGCCTACTTGTCTCAGTTATGTACCTGTATTGTATAGTAGTAAAATGTACTTACTTATAACCTGTTAGCCATTATTACCTTTTACTTGTGGTATTCACCTGTACATCTAGAGTGAACAAGAAATCACTGTATCTCTTACAATTTTGACCTTAGTGATAAACCTCAATAATAAGGCCACTTTGTTTTACAGCTACACTAGCATTGGTACCTGCCTTACATGCAGGACCATCTCCACATGTGTTAATGCTGGACACAGAGACCAAGCATTAAACACCAGCACTGCTCATGTAGGTATGTAGCATGTATGGTGATGTTACTATTAAAGAACTTATCCCATCCCTCAAGGTAGGTAAAATCAGTGTACCCAGGGACCAAGGACCCGGAAACCTGTGGGAATCCAACTCTACACTTCACAACATTCTATACTTGTACTAGAACAAGTAGTCTTGCATGGACAATCCACTTTTTCCCCATCATGGTGTCTCCCAAGATGTTTATACCAATTACAAATTACAAGCACCTCTGGAAAAGTGTCTGAAGCTGACTGTACTTTATATAGGCCACTTGCCTGCATGAACATATGTACTAGTCTATTATGCCGCCTAGCTACTATAGTAGTTTAAAAGCATTGTGCAAAATGTATGAAGTCTGGTTTTCGAGCTGCTGGAACTTGCTTAGTTTGGCTTAGCTAGTAATCGCTATTTACATAGAATATTTGTTTACACAATATTTCTAAACTTTAGTAGTTGGTGACATAATAGACTAGCATGCTCATTGTGCAGCAGGTGAATGGTTTGTGAATGCAGTCAGTTTCAGACACTCTTTCATAGGGGTAGGTAAAAACAGTGGACCCAGGGACCAGGGGACCCAACTCTTCTTGGAATTTTATACCTTTCACAAAATTTTATATTTATACTAGGTGCCTTTGCAAGTAGACTTGCATGTCTAATCCACTTTTTCCCCCATCATGGTGTCTAACACAATGTCTCACGCGATGTTTAAACCAAGTAGAAATTATAAGCACCTCTGAAAAAAAGTGTCTGAAGCTGACATTTATAGGCCACTCGCCTGCTGCACAATGAGCACACTAGTCTATTATGTCAACTCACTACTAAAATTTAGAAACATTGTGCAAATGCACCACGATGTATGAAGTCTGGTTGAATGTCGAACTGTTGGACTGAAACTTGCTTAGCTAGTAATCGCTATTTTCCGTGAATATTTGTTTGCACAATGTTTCTAAACTTTAGTAACAAGTCGAAATAATAGATTAGTATGCTCATTATGCAGCAGGCAAGTGACCTACAGCTTCAGACACTTTTTCAGAGGCTCTTATAACTTCTAATTGGTTTAAACATAGTGTGAGACACCGTGACAAGGGAAAAAGTGGATTAGTCATGCAAGTCTATACTTGCAAAGGTACCTAGTATAAGTATAGAATATTGTGAAGGGTATAAATTCCAAGCAGAGTCAGGTCCTTGGGTCCCCTGGTCCTCAGTCCCAGGTCCTCGGGTCCACTGTTTTAACCTACCCCTTTCAGAAGCGCTTATAATTTTTGGTGCAAACATCACATATGATGGGGGGAAAAGTGGATTGACAATGCAAGACCACTTGCAGAGGTACCTATAGGACCCGGGGACCAAGGACCAAGGGACCTACAGGAATCCAACTCTTCTTGGAATTTTATACACTTCACAATATTCTATACTAGCTGTAGTACCTGCCCTATCGTGCAGGGCAGTATGTACAATGACATGGAAATTAAATGAAATTACAGTTGGTAATATACTATTATAGATACTTTATAAAAGACTAAGGAAACAATGTGGTGTAAGGATTGCATGAATGCAATAATTGTGGAGAAGTGCACTCTTATTGGAATATTTTGTGACTTAAGTTGCTCAAATTCTACCATCAACCAAACATACCATGAATTATTGTATCTCCACTACAGCGATTCTGTTATGACAAAATATAACGGCTTTATAAAATATAACAGCATGGGCACAGAGTGGGGGCTAGCAAGAAACAATAATAAATTAAAACAAAAAAATTTTAGTCATCCAACCCAAGACAGCTCATGGAAAAAACCTGCCAGCCTTTTCTTTTGTTTTGCTGCACAGGAAAAACCTAAAAATGCTCCACTCTGCTTTGTATGCATGTGTAGAAAGAGTTTAAATCATTGCTGCAAAGTCTATAAATAGCTCCCATTTTCACAACGTGCCCCACGTTGTGAAGAACAGTCTGCCACGGGACCATGTCATTTCACTGTGTAGCTGCAGTCATCCCTCCTCCTAGCAAACCATCCAGGATATGCATAAAGACAAAAGAATAGAAAAGATAAATAGTTTCACACATACATAAATATACAAAGCAACCATCTGATACATTTTTTTTACCATAATACCTTCCTTACCACCATCCACAGGTGCTGATCCACAATATCACAAAGCAGCAGTAGCAGCAGACAAACCTAACTAAGGTGCATGTGTTTGCCTATCTAAAAACCTCACTATAGACTACATTACGTGTTTTGCAATCCCCTTTAACTAAAAGTGTCAATCTATCTTCTCAACCTACCCTAGATAGTGCCACATAAAGCATGCCGTGTGTGAAGCTTTCGTCCGTCAAATCTAATCCTACAGCCTTAAAAGTTTGGCCCTCGCTTTTGTTAATGGTCATGGCAAAGCAAAGTGCAATTGGAAATTGAAGCCGTCTAAATTCAAAAGGCAAAACCCAGTTACTCGGAATGAGAGGAATGCGTGGTATTATAATATCGTGTCCTGCATATCTACCGTGAGAAATCTTGGCCTCTACTGTGTTATCCGACAGTTTAGTAACTACACACCTAGTGCCATTAGTAACCCTTGGAGGATCTAGAGAGCGTAGAATAATAATAGGAGCGCCTACTTTAAGTAAGAGAAGATGCTAAGGTAGTCCAGATACCTCTAAAGAGTTCAAGAATTCTGTTGGAAAGTGAACAGCCTGATATTCATCAGGTATGGTGTCCAAGGACCTGTAGTCACAGCAGTCACCAGGTAACTGCTCCACCAGAGTCATGTTGATGGAATGAGTGGTCTTGTTAAGAGGAGCAAGAATGCAGCGTTCAGAAAGCCAAGTCCCTAAAGTTAGAGAGCAAATCTGGATACACCCTGGAAACCAGTTCCTCCTTGCTATCCACAAAGGTTCCCATGGTGTCAGGTAGCTGGACAACATCAGGTAGAGTGTCAATAGGAAACTTCCCATCTCCAATGGCCAATAGTTCTTCAACGAATTGTCCAGCTGCCACATCCCCACACAGGTGCACTCTCATGTTAGTGTGTAGTTGTTTAACCACCACACTGTCCCACAGATGAGATCGCTTGAGGCAAGCATCGGTAGGGTCACCCTACGACCAACATTCCTGGGGTCACCATCCCCATCTACCATTGCATCCCGCAAATCCTGGTAGCAATCAGCACGTAGTGCCTTTTGCTCACGCCTGAGAAACTGTAAGCGCTCAGTTTCAATCTTACAGTAGGCGTCAACCAGGAATTGCTGGAAAAGTCTTTTAGCCTTAAGCAATACAGGCACTTGCTGCCTGACCATGATGTGGTAGCGGCAATACACCATGGCTGTCAATTTCCTACCATTAGCCAATTTCAGGTTGATGTGCCATCCATCGGTGCCATAAGAAAAGAGTAAATGATACTGTAAAGGATCATACCCCCTATGAAGTTCAGAAATGCGCTGCAAAGACCCATCCCTATAGTGCAAAACTATGTCCCTATTATTTACATTATCATTAGGCATTAGCACTCCTACCTCGTCACACATCGGGCTATTGTACCTCCTAGCATGCTCTCCTACAGGCCGTTTGTTCTCATTAATCACTACCCTAATATTTGCTGGCTCATCATGCTGCTCAAATATTTCTTTAGCTACCTTAATAAGTTGAACATAGTGATTATCGTCATGCAAAAGCTCAGTAATACCCCTAACTATGTCAAGCCTTAACCCATCAACTATCCCACATCTTGTAGCTACTTCAGTTTGCTGGTTGTCGATAAAATAAATTTGGGAAAATTTAGGAAACTCACCTGTTGATGGAACTAAACTACCTATACGATGATAGACTTGACCCTGTACTCTAAAAGGATTGAAGCCAGCCATAGTTATCTCGTTACAGCCAAAGGTTGTCATTTGAAATGCACTATTATACTTACGTATGCTAGCTAGAAAATGTTTACCTGCTGTGTTTGTACCTTCATACAGGTGTCTCAAGAATGACTGGGGCTGTGGAAATGCCTCTAAGTGGACATTACCCTTCAAGCAACAAAGGGATTCGGTCTCCTGGGGAAATTTTAATGCGCCGCAGTGTGTGCATTCTACACTAAGTGTGCCTACATCTGTAGTGTTGAAGAAGTTGTGTGGCTGATAGTTAAGCCCCCTAAAGCTTGGGTGTGTGCTTGCACGTACCTGTTGCTGTGTTAGCCTGCTGCTCCAGAGCTCTGTAGAGTGGATCAGCTCGAGCTTGTTGATGGGAAGCTGTATCTTGTTGTTGCTCCTCCCTCCTTGTTACCGGGTCTTCACGCGCAAGTCGACGGGCAGCTGTTTCACGCTGCTGTTCTTCTTCTCTGGTGGCCCTGTCCGCACGCGCAGGTCGACGGGCAGCTGTATCACGCTGCTGTTCTTCTTCTCTGGTGGCCGGGTCCGCACGCGCGGGTCGACGGGCAGCTGTATCACGCTGCTGTTCAAGTCGACGGGCGGCTGCATCGTGGATCCGTTCCTGTGATCTTCTTTCTTCGTCCTGGCGGGCCACACGATGGGCTTCTGTGTCACGTTGTCGTCGTCTCTGTTGTGAGTCGAGTTCACACCTAGCACTGGATGAGGTGGTAGCTCCAGTTGAGGCATCCTGGCGGCGCAGTATTTGTCGTTCTGCTTCTTCCCGTCTCTTCTCTGGATCCAATCTTTGGTTCTGCTTGCGTCTCTTTGCTTGAAACGCACAAAAAGTAGACGATCGTTTTCGCTTAGGCGGCATGCTCGGGCATGCTTACACAGCACATCAAATGAATTTGAATTTGAAATATCACGTGTGTACAGTTGGCAAAAACACATGCAGTACAGTGCGAAAAAAGGTGTACTGAAAAGGTGCCCAAAACGAAAAAAAAAGATTAACACCAGCTGGACTCGAACCCACAACCTCGCGCACGTAAGACAGGCACCTAAACCTTTAACCTATTTACTTCACCACATTGTTAGAGCAATATTTTTGTCTTATAAAGACTTGTACAAATGGACTGAGATAGGTGTTTACTTGCGGTTTGCATGCGGTTTATAGAAAGAATTCTAGCGAATTTTAGTCTACACACCTGCCTTCAACGGCCCTTAGACGACTAACGATAGCTCGCACGAACTTTTCGAAAGCGTCATTGTTGAGCTCAATAATCAGCGCTTCCGTGACGCCAAAGACGCTTCGAAACGCGCAGCGGTTCAAGAGTACATGCCTGACATCAAACGGAATGCAGACAGACGGACGGCTTTTCAGTCTTATAATATAGACTTGTATTGTATTAGTCCTACTGTTTTTACCTACCCCATCCTGCATACTAAAATTAATGATGTAAAACAACAAAATTATTTGTTTGTGGTTTTGACAGAAATGTAGCTCATTTATTGAGTGAGTCTTGCCTACCAGTGCCTTCAACGTGTTGTAAAGAACAAATAAAAGCATTGGTACCTGCTGTACATGTAGGGACAACAAATGTGACATTATTAGTATTCTATATTGCTGTGTAGCATACATGTTGATAGTGCTTTGAACATAATCCTTATGCCATCCATATAGTGACATAATGAACATGCAGGGTTAGTTGAACTACATACAAGCTAAGGCCATTACAGGTGGTGTACACATAGCACAGTTTCTGTCTCTGCATGACATTTACCTTACTGTGAACAAAAAGAAAGAAATGAACTTGTGCATAATTTAAAGGACATGACTAAAATGCGGAGCAGACTGGGAAAACATACTCATAAATGAACTGGGAAAACTTACTCCAAACGTCTATTTACCACTCCTGAACAATATCAGATGCTGCAGTGACTGTAAATAAACCTCTGAACATTGTCTTGAAACTTGTATAAGCCGATATTAAGTAGAGCTGTACCGATAATCGGATCAGCGAAAATATCGGCCACCGATATGGCATTTTTTACCAATATCGGCATCGGTATAGAACAGTATCAGGACAGATATCGCTACCAATATTTATACAGCAATAGTTCGTATGTAAACGGATTATAATATTGATTTTCTACGTTATTCATGTGGTTGTTCAGTGGCAGGGCTTATTTTCACCCTACAGCAAGCGCTACGTTACGAGAAGCCATACAAATACATGCAATTCTATTGTTTGTTGCTGGAAAGCTTATCAGTCTTAAACAAAGCAGTTATATATAGTACCAAGAGTTAATAATAGCAGAGGAGAGTGTTTAACGCTGTATAGTCCTGTAATAGATGATTGCACAGAAGTTAAACGGCTTCCTTTCCGTGTATCGTATAGGCTTTTAGTATTTATTCGTTTCCTTATCGTAATTAGTTTAGTCACACCATGATGAATCATTGAGAATATTCGAAGACTGAACTAAACACTGAGCTGGTATTTACAGGAAACAGTGCTTCTTCAATTGTGACCGGATTTCACATAACAAGGCTTCCACACACACAAAATCAAACTTACGATTTTACCAGAAATGGATTGCTGGTCTAATACACTATCATATTTCACACTGTACTTCCTTCAGCACTGACAAGTCTGGTTTCTGTAGCAGCTTTCTTCCGACCCTGTCAAAGCCACGAGTGTGAGATTGGCACCATTAAATGGCCATGGCTCTGTGATAATGGTGTGTAGTGAGCTGGGACTTCACAGAGAGCTCGCCAATAGTGTTCTCAGTCAATTTGGAGTAATCTGAGTGCCATGGAGGGCCATGGAGAGCCCAAACTTGGCCTCTGGATTCCAATCGTCTTCTTACTTCATTTTATACCCGTATATTAAGACCACCGTCCACCCCCACCCTCCCACCCTATTAGTACCGCCTGTGATATTATTACCCGCTCAAAAAAAGCTGCTCAAAACAGGGCAAATTTTGGGTATCAGAAATGTATACACCCACTCAGTGATAGCTAGTGAACAGATGAACAATTGGTGCAAATTTTGTTTGCACAGCTGTAGGCACTGGGAAGTTATTACACAATGATTCCTTAAAATCGCCATATCTCCTAACAAAGCTTTGTGCGTCGAAGCCTTGTTTTGTCAAATTCAGTCACAATTGAAGAATGCTCAAAGGTAGGGTAACATGGCGACGCAGTGAAAATTCGAAGCAATACTCCGCCTTTGGTTCAGTGTTTATTGGTTTCTCAGATGCTCTTCCCCAGAGTTGTCTTCGAGGTTAACAGCCACACTTCTTTACATAACAAAGCGATGCCCTTTGTGGTGAACTTCAATGTGGAGTTGAACGCACGCCCTTGTGTCTGGGATAGCCTTTGTGGTTAAATGCAGAAATATACTAGCCAGGCTGAAAAGAAGCTGTTTAACTTCTGCACAATCATCTATTACAGGACTATACGGCGTTAGACACTCTCCTCTCTTATTATTAACTCTTGATAGTACCTTTGTAATAAAAAGAAGAGTCACAGGATAACCAAGGAAACCTACTGTACCAGCCTTCACACAAGCCAATAAAATGTAATGCAGAAATATCAGTTTAAGGCTTCATGGGAGTATGCATAAAAATGTTTGTGGGTGACTAATTGTCTGGATTGCACAATAGAAACCCAAGCCACCATCACCACAGGCATAGATTGAGCAATGAATATATCCACATGTTGTTGAATAGTAGGTAAATGTACACTTTTGCATAGATTAACTATGACTTTTATTTGTAATGCAAATATCAGATCGACTATCAGTTATTGGCTTCTTTTTGTGGTATACGTATCGGATATCGGTACATGCCAAAAACCCATATCGGTACAGCTCTAATATTAAGTACCACACTTAAAACTACTGTTGAACTTCATTCCTTCTGTGCTGAAGTGCATTCTTCATGGCGTAACTTTATAATGCTGTAAACAAGCCAAAGGTAACTTGTTGAAGAGATGCTGTTATTAATAATAGATTTGTGTTCAGGTTAATTGCTACGTAGCTTTGCGGCTACTTCTCAGTGTAACAGGTTATGGAAGGTGATGGGCAGGCTTCAAAGTCATACCACAGTTTTACTTCACCAGCTGGTAAGGCTGACTGCAACAATAAAATGTGTTATAATTATAATTCAACCATGTCTACAGCACTGATAGTGACAATTTCACCGGTGACTGCTATTACCTGAATTTATTAAACCTAGTTTTAAGCGCTGGGCTTGTTGTTGGTTCGACCACGCTTTAAAATAATGGTGAAAAGCTTTTGTAAGACCTTTGTTGTGTGTAGTATTATTTATGGGATGCTATGCTATGAACTATACTGGTATTTAGGCTTGTTTGAACCAGTCCATTTACAATTGTAGTTACTGCATGGCAAGCAAAGGATCAGAACTTTTTCTACGTATGCTATGCACTTTCAGTATTAACGTTGTAGTGACACCTCTTGCCATACAAAACCCCATACTGGTGTTTAAACATCATCATTAATTTTATTGTCATATATGATATTTAATGATCCTTTAAGCAGATCTAGAGTGAAAAGATGCAAGCAGGATTAGTGAAATAGTTGAGCAATTGCACACACAGTTCCTCACTGTAAACTATGGCATCTACATGATGCCAGTAATATCATTTTTCAGATGCACAGTAGTACCTGCCCAATCATATAAGTTGCTTCTTTGAGGTAAATCTGAACAAAGTGTCGTACAGATTAAGTGTGAAAGAAGTTATTACCTACACACTGGACAAACACACAGATGGACAAATATTCTGGCAATTTGCCTGCCCTACCACAAAAGTGCAATAAGAGTCCATCCCTATGATGTAAAGCAGTCTATGTGCCAGTGCTGAAAAATTGTAAGCGTAAGGGTTTGTGGATAATAAATTGTATGTATCAGATACTGTAGAACAAATAGGTGCATCGAAAATTTTGTATAAAGTTATGACCTAAGCAGGGATCAAACCTAGGTTGGATATAATCAAGGGAGGTTTGCTTATCACCTCAGTTGTTTTCCTGTGGTTTTGACAAGAATATTACTGTAGCTCAACTTTTCAGTGATCCTATCCTATGCAGTGTCTTCATTACCGTATAAATAACAAAGAAGAGCACGTATTGATTTACGGTACTGCTTTCGCGTAATATCTGACTCACTCGCACGCATGCAATTACAAGCGATTAAAAAATCACTAAAAAGTTGGTGTGGCATCTTTTTCAATTGCGAGTCTTCATCCCTCAAATCAACAAATGAATACCCGCAATCAAAACAGGTACCACACCCACTTTGTAGCAACTATTTTAATTGCGCGTAATTGCACTCGAGTCTTGGGTGGTACCATACACTTGGGCAGTACCATACTACAACATCACTTAAGGTGCCAGATGATATACATTTACACTAAAATTCCTTGTCAATATGTGCTTTGCATGTCATAATATTATGAGCTAAATGTTGAGTTTTATATAGGTGTACACAAAAATGTACTGTTTAGAAAAAAGTGCCAACACATGGATTTGAACCTATCACCTCCAACACGTTCTACTACTTGAACAGTTTGTGTTGTGGTTTTCAAAGGAATGTTGCTCAAAATTTCTCTAGACCTTGGCCTTATACATGCTGTAGAAAATGAACGGAATCACACATGAACTCGTGATTATAATCTTCGAGTAGCCAGATGATGAGTTCTTCATTATCAGCTTTGATTATGTCGATTCTCTCTGAGTTTGGTGAGTAAGTGGCATGACGGATGGACAGAAGGTTTATCAGCTTTATATATACTTAGATTAATGAGGTTGTCAGTAATAGGGTCACCTTGCTAACAGGGCCACTTATTATGGTCCTATAGGTGACTCTGTTAATGAGGTTTCACTGTTTTCTACTTGTTTCACTACACTTTTGACCTTGTATACAAACATCCCACACTAGCATTGTGTCCTCCTTACTTTTATCAATTTCATTATTTTGCTGTGCATAACTTAGAATACACAATTGGTGGTATTAATCAATTATTGTTAGTCTTTTCAAATCAATTCACCTTATCTAATATCTCCAAACTAAATGACAACTCTCAAGATGATTATATACAATTAAATTACCTGCAAGTGTCCTCCACCACTGACTACAATTTTCATTAAATTTAAAAGGACATGTACTGTAAGTTCTAGCTCATCATTCTCTTTACAGATTATACTACGATTAATGAAATTATTATGGGATAGCATGTACATGCCAAGCTGAGTTCTGAGGAAACAGATAAAATAGATTTTTCCTAGACAGAATAGCAATTTAACCAACCAAACAATAATAGTGATGACAGTAAGGTGTCAAGAGCAAAACAAACATGTGCAGATTGACTCCATTGCAAGTTGACAAGAGTGAAAAGATGTAAGCAGGATTAGTGAAATAGCTGAGCACTTGCACACACAGTTCCTCAGTGAAAACTATGGTATCTGCATGATGCCAGTAATATCATTTTTCACATGCACAGTAATACCTGCCCAATCATGCCAAGTTGCTTGTTTTTTAAGTAATGAGGTAAATCTGAACTAAGTGTCATACAGATTAAGTGTGAAAGAAGCTTTTGCCTACACATTGGACAAACACACAGATGGACAAATATGCTGGCAATTTTCCTGCCCTACCACAAAAGCACTATAAGAGTCCCTATGATGTAAAGCAGTCTATGTTCCAGTGCTGAAAAACTGTAAGCATAAGGGTTTGTGGATAAAAAATTGTATGGAACAGATACTGTAGAACAAAAGGTGCATTGAAAGTTTAAAAAAGCTATGACGTAGGCAGGGATCGAACCCAGGTTGGCTATAGGCATACATATCACCACTTTTTTTTGTCTGTGGTTTTGACAAGAATGTAGCTCAACTTTTCAGTGATCCTTCCCTACACCAGTGCCTTCATCGCCCTATAAAGAACAACCGAAAGCATTTACTACAACAACACTTAAGGTGCCATATGATATGCCTTTAATTTCACTAAAATTCCTCGTTCATATATGCTTTGCATGCCAAGACACTGAGCTAAAGGTTGAGTTTTATATAGGTGTGCACAAAATGGTACTGTTTTAAAAGAAAGAAAAGTGCCACCACATGGATTTGAACACATCACCTCCAACACACTATAGTATGTTGTTCACGTTGAGCTGAATCCTCAAAAACATTTAATAACTCTTGGATGCAATTACACACGATCTTGAAATTTGGCTCATTTGTAGTACTGCTTGACCCGCTAAAAATATTTCAAAATCTTGTTGTTCAAATATTGGGCATAATATTTATGGTTAATCAAAATGTTCACAATACAATTCCTATGGGGAAGCCATATAACTACAGTGTCCATTATAGCCCTTTCCCGAACTTGTGATGGAGCCAAACCGTACATGTCTGTTGTCGACACATTTGCTGTTACCAATAATCGTCTGGTTTGCTGAAATGCTAATTCTGTTGAGAAAAAATCCACTTTTAATTTTTAGCTGTTTTCCAGGATTCAGCTCACCGTGAACATACTATAGTCAGGCGTTTTACTACTGAACAGTTTGTGTTGTGGTTTTCAAAGGAATGTTGCTCAAATTTTCTCTATGTCTTGGTCTTCTATATACATGTTGTAGAGAATGAACGGAAGCACACGTGAACCTGTGATAATAATCTTAGAGTAGTCAGATGATGAGTACTTCATTATCAACTTTCATTTTGTTGATTCACACTGAGATTGGTGAGTAAGTGACATGATGCATATGGATGGATAGAAGGCTTATCAGCTTTACATATACATAAGTTGTTAGTAATAGGGTCACCTTGCTAACAGTGGTCCTATAGGTGGCTCTGTTAATGAAGTTTCACTGTTTTCTACTTGTTTCACTACACTTTTGACCTTGTATACAAACATCCCACACTAGCAGGGGCGTAGCCAGGATTTTTTGAAGGGGGGTTCCAGCACCAGCATTGAGTTACTAGAAGCAGGGGTCTGGGCGCACAGCCCCCAGCCGCTGAGAGACTTTCAATATTTTAATAAATCAAAACTCAGCAAATTACTATATTTTATGCAAAAAGTACATTAATTATGATGCATTAAGTGCCCCAGGGATGAAGGTAGTACTAGATAAAGTCACCTAGTGGAAACAGACAGCATAACACATAGAGACACATATAGTAATCTGTAAGTGATGGTTATATCTCACTGTGGTATAGGAGCCATGAATCCACTGATACAAAAACAATATAGCTAACTATACAAATATGCATAGCATGAATTCATTTTGCATAACACAAGTGATAAATTACTGGAGCTCTATATCTTTAAACACTGCACACCAAAGCTATAGCAGTATAAGGTCATGCTAAGTTTTGCATTTAATGTTGGAATGTCTGAAAAACTTCATACGGACATGGATATTTACATGCATGTTCTATTAGAGTATACCTGACTGCTCTATTAGAGTATATACCTGACTGCTCTATTAGAGTATATCGATCTTTTTAACAAGTTTTGAAGAGGGCTCATGTTACCTCTTTAAATCCTTCCCTGAGAGATGAATGTAAGTTTTATCAACTCACTCATTTTGTCCTGCCACACTAAATGGTGTGTTAGGATCCTGCTTGCAGAAGTCTAAATTTTACAGGGGGGGGGGGGGTTCCTGAACCCCCCGGAACCCCCCCTCCCTATGCCCCTGCACTAGCATTGTGTCCTTACTTTCATCATTTTTTGTTCTCTGTAACTTAGAATACACAATTGGTGGTATTAATCAAGTACAAGTACACGAAAAAATTTGGAATTTTCAACTAGAGTAGGGACCATAGCACATCGATAAAAAGTACTGAAACAAGTTGGAGTAGTCCATGATATTAAATCACAGTAAAACAATAAGAAGTGTTATATCCCTACTGTGCTCAAGATACCATAATAGAAATGCACAGTAAGGATATAACACTTCTTATTGTTTTACTGTGATTTAATATCATGGACTACTCCAACTTGTTTCAGTACTTTTTATTGGTGTACTATGGTCCCTACTCTAGTTGAAAATTTCAAATTTTTTCGTGTACTTGTTTGTTAACTTTTTTGTAAATAATTTTATTATGACTGGTGAACCCACGCATACCGCATCTGAAATGGTGCCAGGCCCCAATTTTATTAATTATCGTCTGAAAAGTGAAGTATCCATCACACTTCGCTGTCGGCTATGTTCAACCCATTACACAACAATACAAATCAAGAACTGTTTGAAAAGTGCCTTTGCAATCAAAATAGCCACTATGAAAAATATGGACGATTTCCATTTCGAAGGGAAGCCATCACGTGCTCGCACCAAATCGACACCTTTTCCTGTAGCAAAGATGAATGGAACACAAAGGAGGACACTGGTAAGTCCATGAAGAATGCATTGTACGTACTGCGGTATGCCAAAAGGCACCTGTCAAGCTGAAGCGACTCGAACAGTAAAAAAATCAAGCACATAGCCTTAGCCGTTATCGAGTTACGCTTGTCTGAGGGCATCAGTCAGTTACTCAGTCAGTCAGTAGAAAATTCTGTTAAATAAATTATTTTTTAAATTCCGTAACAACTTGTTGAAAGCATTTCAGGTTGATCTGAAAGCTTGTTTGGGCTTAGTTTTACCTAACCAATACTGCCTCATTGTCGTCAGGGAAAATTGAGGGTGGTTTTTGGGTGATTTTATTTTGTGGACCACACCTACTGCTTTGTGGTCCGTACTATACAGTTACTATCATACTGTATGATTGCTAGTCTTTTCAAATCAGTTCACCTTATCTAATATCTCCAAACTAAAATTAATGACAATTCTCAAGATGATTATATGTAATTAAATTACCTGCAAGTGTCCTCCACCACTGACTACAATTTTCATTAAGTTTAAAAGGACATGTACTGTAAGTTCTAGCTCACCATTCTCTTGACAGATTATACTGAAGTCATTATGAGATACAGTTAGTATAGCTCAGTTCCAAGGTCAAATTTGCCCACATATACAATGTGTTTTCCTCTTGTTTTGCTCACGATTTCCCTGCATTTCACCCACATTCTGTGCATGCAAAATGTCCATAGAAAAGTATGCTGTAGCCACTTAGAGACAACATAAGTGTTGCAAAATACAAGTTTAGTCACTGAACTTGAACACGTTTCACTAGCATTGTGCCAGCATTTTGCCAGAATTTTACCCACATTTCACCCACATTTCACTCATGTGGGTGAACGTTACCTTGGAGCTGAACTGTACCTTGTAGTATGTACATGTTGAGTTGAGTTCTGAGAAAACGATAGAAAAGATAACTGGATTTGTCTATTAGAGAAATGACATTTCAGCCAACCAAATGGTTATAGTGATGACAGTAAGGTGTCAAGAGTAGACAGGTGCAGATTGACTCCATTACAAGTTTGAGAAATAGTCATAACAGACTGGGTGTTTATGACTTCCTCATTAGAAATGTATGATGAAAACTTTGATTGGCCATCAATAACGTGTCAGAGATGAGTACTACAAATGAGCCAAATTTCAAAAACTTGTGTAATTCCATACTTGAGAGTTATTGAGAGTTCAGCTCAATGCATATAAAAGAGTACTATACTAAGCAGGCTCAGGAACACTGTGATAAAAATGCAGTGTATTTGATGTAGTTGTACTACTTGAAGAGGTGTATGGCTAGTTTAGACAACCATTACAAAAGTTACATTGCTTATAACATTGATAGATTAACATGTGTGAATAAGTGGACAATGCCTATCACAATGTGTATAGTTGGAGATGGTCGGATATCCAAATTTCTTGTAATAACCATTTCTGTGTCAAATTTGGTCAAAATGTACACTTGTTATGCTATGCCACTGCACTATTTCTAGTAGTGGTACGTATTACTAATGTCACAGTATTAGGCCATGTCAACTTAATTATTTCACAGGCCTGACCAGCCCATTGTTCAAAGATTTAAAAAAAACTCATCCATGGAAAAAGAAGCTAAAATGCCACTAAAAACTGAAACTCTGAATACAACCCTTGTATTATTCCAATACAATTAACTACTATGTATTTACCTGCCATTCACCTTCTCAAAACCTTGCATAATAATTATGTTGTTTGTTTAACTTGACAAGTGCTTCCGTAGCAGTGTATAGCAACGTAATTGAAAGAATTATGAAATATGAGAGTTACGCACTGATAATAATTTATCAGTGCGTAACTCACACAACCAAGAACCCTATTGGTTAAAATTATAAGATAGTAATACATAGTTGGTTAATTCCAGATGAGTTAGAGCTACTGTAGCTGCATGGCTTAGAGCTACTGTAAATTCCAAATTTTTTCGTGTACTTGTTTGTTAACTTTTTTGTAAATAATTTTATTATGGCTGGTGAACCCACGCATACCGCATCTGAAATGGCGCCACGCTCCCCAGCTATATCGATTATCGTCTGAAAAGTGAAGTATCCATTACATTTGGTTGTCAGCTATGTTCAACCCCTTACACAGCAATATGAATCAAGAACTGTTTGAAAAGCACCTTTGCAATCAAAATAGTCACTATGAAAAATACAAACGATTTCTGTTTTGAAAGGTAGCCATCACATGCTCGCACCAAATCGACACCTTTCCCTGTCAGCAAAGATGAATGGGACACAAAGGAGGACACTGGTAAGTCCATGAAGAATGCATTGTACGTACTGCAGTATGTCAAAAGGCACCTGTCGGGCAGAAGCGATGTTGAACAGTGAAAAATCAAGCATGTAGCCTTAGCCGTTATTAAGTTACACTTGTCTGAATGCATCAGTCAGTTACTTAGTCAGTCAGTAGAAAATTCTGTTAAATAAATTATTTTTAACATTCCGCAACAAATTCTTGAAAGCATTTCGGGTCGATCTGAAAGCTTGTTTGTGCTTAGTTTTACCTAACCAATACTGCCTCATCATCGTCAGGGAAAATTGAGGCTGGTTTTTGGGTGATTTTATTTCGTGGGCCACGTCTACTGCTTTGTGGTCCATACTATACAGTTACTATGGTACTGTATGATTGTTAGTCTTTTCAAATCAGTTCACCTCATCTAATATCTCCAAACTAAATGACAACTCTCAAGATGATTATATCTAATCCAAAACAGCCAAGCTGTAAAAAAAGTGTGCGGCCCTCAGAAAGGCCATGGTGAAAAAAGATGTGAAATCCAAGGTGGCGGCCAAGAAATGGCTGTGATGGTAGGTTAATGGTAAAAATTTTAATAACGACAATTCAGGTGAATTTTTGTGCCGCTTCACAAAATTTACCTAAATTGTCATTATTAAAATGTTTACCATTAACCTACCATCACAGCCATTTCTTGGCCGCCACCTTGGATTTCACATCTTTTTTCACCATGGCCTTTCTGAGGGCTGCACACTTTTTTTACAGCTTGACTGTTTTGGATTAGATTTCATTTCTTTTTGTATTTGTATACCCCAAAGCCGGCCTATGGCCAGCTTTGGGACTTTTTAAACCTATGTTTTTTTCTTTACTACAGGAAGAAGAAAAGATGAAGTAGATGTACTTTAAATATTTTATCAGTAAATGTACAAATTATTATACTGTATAATACATATGTGACCGGATTTGCGAAAAGGGGTCTTCCACACACATCCAATTTGCCAACTTTGACAATTGATAACTTCAGATTGGAAAGAGCTATTGCCTTGACTTTTGGACAGTGGTGAGCACCACTATAGCTGAATACGTGGTGAAATTTTCAGGTTAATATGTTACTTGAACACTGAGTTATGGTCTCCAACGGTTATGGAATTGGATGTGTGTGGAAGACCCATTTTCGCAAATCCGGTCACATAATATTATATTGATTACAGAAATCTCCATGGTGGTTTCTTTGTAACTGAACACTCTACAAGGTGACTTCTTCTAATTGCTCTCTCTACAGGGTGAATTGTTTGTAGCTGAACGATCTACAAGGTAACTTCTTCTAGCTGATCTCTCTACAGGGTGATGTGTTTGTAGCTGAATTCTGTATAGGTGATTTGTTTGCAGCTGAGCTCTTTACAGAATGGTTTCTTTGTAGCTGAACTCTCTAAAATGTAACTTCTTCTAACTGATCTTTCTACAGGGCAATTTGTTTCTGGCAGAATTTTCTACAGGGTGATTTCTTTGCAGCTGAACTCTCTACATGGTGGTTTCTTTGTAGCTGAACTCTCTACAAGGTAATTTCTTCTAGCTGATCTCTCTACAGGGTGATTTGTTTGTAGCTGAACTATCTACAAGGTAACTTCTTATAGCTGATCTCTCTACAGGGTGATTTGTTCATAGTTGAATTCTGTACAGGTGATTTGTTTGCAGCTGAGCTCTTTACAAAATGGTTTCTTTGTAGCTGAACTTTCTCCAAGGTAACTTCTTCTAACTGATCTTTCTACAGGCTGATTTGTTTGTAGCTGAACTATCTACAAGGTAATTTCTTCTAGCTGATCTCTCTACAGGGTGATTTGTTTGTAGCTGAATTCTGTACAAGTGATTTGTTTGCAGCTGAGCTCTTTACAGAATGGTTTCTTTGTAGCTGAACTCTCTACAGGGTGATTTGTTTGTAGCTGAAATCCCAACAAGGTAACTTCTTCTAGCTGATCTTTCTACAGGGCGATTTGTTTGTAGCTGAGTTCTCTACAGGGTGTTTGTTTGCAGCTGAAGTCTCTACATGGTGGTTTCTTTATAGCTGAACTCTCTACAAGGTGACTTCTTCTAGCTGATCTCTCTACAGGGTGATTTGTTTGTAGCTGAACTCTCTACAGGTGATTTCTTTGTAGCTGAACTCTCTACAAGGCGATACTTCTAGGTGATCTCTCTACAGGATTCCTTGTTTCTAACTGAACTCTCAACAGGGTGATCTGTTCATAGCTGAACTTTCTACTGGGTGATTTGTTTGCAGCCGAACTCTCTAAATGGTGGTTTCTTTGTAGCTGAACTCTCTACAACGTGACTTCTTCTAGCTGAACTCTCTACAGGATGATTTGTTTGCAGCTGAACTCTCTACGTGGTAGTTTCTTTGTAGCTGAACTCTCTACAAGGTAACTTCTTCTAGCTGATCTTTCTACAGGGTGATTTGTTTGTAGCTGAATTCTCTACAGGGTGATTTATTTGCAACTTAACTCTCTACAAGGTGACTTCTTCTAGCTGAACTCTCAACAGAGTGATTGATTTTTTTTGCAGCTGAACTCTCTACATGGTGGTTTCTTTGTAACTGAACTCTCTACAGCAGTGTGCGAAATAACGTCCGGACACCGGACAATTTCCGGTCAATTACACTAGGTGTCAGGTCATCATTGAATTTGTCCGGAAATAATGTCCTTTCAAAGTTTATAGTGTTAGCATTGGGCTAGGAGGGAGGCCAGACATGATGGTATTGACATGTAATTAAGTTATTTGCTTTTGGTTTGTACTGACCACAAGGGTATGCCCAAGATGTACTCTGAGGTTAACAGTTTACTATGTTGTGCCAGCCTACTTGTCTCAGTCACCTGTACTGCAGTAGTAAAATGTATTTATAACCTGATTACAGTTAGTAGCTTTTACTTGTGGTATCCATGATCACCTATACAACCAGTTTTTAAGCTAGAATGAACAAGACATCAGTGCATCTATTTATATTAGGGATAGAGCCATTATATATTCTAAGCCATGGCAACTGCCAGCATAAGCAAAGTTTGACCACATAGCTATATCATTCCAAGGCAAGCCCTGACTGAAGTCCTTATGGTTCCTTTCCTACAAAGGCCCAATTTATTGCATAGAAGCCCTTTCATGTGGCCAGTAGCTACCTTTAAAATGCTGTACTATCAGTATCAGTGAGTGGTTGACAAGTAATCAGCTGTACAGTACATTGGTGGCCCCAGTGTTTGATACAAACATACAAGTGGTAGAAACATAGGAAAGGAGAAACAATAGAAGTTAAAATGTCCAGTCAAATTGCTTAATGTCCACTCAAGTTTTGCAATGCCCTGACAGTACGACAGGACATGTCTGAAAAGTTATTTCGCACACTGCTACAGGGTGATTTGTTTGTAGCTGAACTCTCTACATAGTGATTTGTTTGTAGCTGAACTCTCTACAGGGTGATCTGTTCATAGCTGAACTCCCTATAAGGTAACTTCTTCTAGCTAATCTTTCTACAGGGCGATTTGTTTGTAGCTGAGTTCTCTACAGGGTGATTTGTTTGCAGCTGAACTCTACATGGTAGTTTCTTTGTAGCTCTACAATGTGACTTCTTCTAGCTGAACTCTCTACAAGGTGACTTGTTTCTAGCTGATCTCTCTACAGGGTGACTTGTTTCTAGCTGAACTCTCTACAGGTGATTTGTTTGCAGCTGAACTCTCTACATGATGGTTTCTTTGTAGCTGAACTCTCTACAAGGTAATTTCTTCTAGCTGATCTCTCTATACATGATTTGTTTGCGGCTGAATTCTCTACATGATGGTTTCTTTGAAGCTGAACTCTCTACAAGGTAACTTCTTCTAACTGATCTCTCTACAGGGTGATTTGTCTGTAGCTGAACTCTCTACAAGGAAACCTCTTTTAACTGAGCTCTGTACAGGGTGAATTGTTTGTAGCTGAACTATCTACAAGGTAACTTCTTCTAGCTGATCTCTCTACAAGATGATTTGTTTGTAGCTGAACTATCTACAAGGTAACTTCTTCTAGCTGATCTCTCTACAGGGTGATTTGTTTGTAGCTGAATTCTGTATAGGTGATTTGTTTGCAGCTGAGCTCTTTACAGAATGGTTTCTTTGTAGCTGAACTCTCTACAAGGTAACTTCTTCTAGCTGATGTATCTACAGGGTCACTAGTTTGTAGCTGAATTCTCTACATGGTGGTTTCTTTGTAACTGAACTATCTATAAGGTGACATCTTCTAGCTGATCTTTCAACAGGGTGATTTGTTTGTAACTGAACTCTCTACAAGAAAACTTCTTCTAACTGATGTCTGAACAGGGTGAATTGTTTGTAGCTGAACTCTCTACAGGGTGATTTGTTTGTAGCTGATCTATATACAGGTTACTTATTTCTAACTGATCTCTTGAATTCTGTTCAGGGTGACTGCTCTATTAGGATGACTGCTCTATTAGAGTATCTCGATCTCGCTACACCAAGTTGGATTTCGTGTTATAACTCCGTGGCTTTAAGTCTGATTCTTCTACACCATTGAAGAGCCTTTCTAAGATGATAACTCCATCTGTACAGCGATTTTCAAAGCATTACCCCAAGTGGTTTATCTGGTAGGCATGGCAAGCATAATAATAATAATAATAAAAATTAGCTAATCTTGATTATGTAATTGTTACACACTGTTGATTGTTTCGCTGTATCTTCCTGGTTTTTAGCTCGATTTCTTTCAAACCACAAAAGGTTTGAGGTTCAATAGTTAACCTATTCACCCACCGATTTTCAGCTTCTTCCCATAAGTGGTTTACCCTGTAGGCGTGACAACATATTGGTGTTATTTTTCGTGCATAATCGCTCATAACTCTTTGCCTGTTTATGGTATTCCAGCCAAAGTTGGTACAGAGATGCGCCTTTATACCCCCCTTCTGTGTGCCAAATTTCAAGGCAATTGGATAACGCGTTCGCGTTTTATAGCAGTTTTTGTAAGTGTGCGAAAAGAGGAAGAAAAATAAGAAGAAGAAGAAGAAGAAAAAAAACGAAGAAACTAAGCCAATTTTTGAAGTCGCATATCTCAGGAATGCCTGAAGCGATTTCGCTCAAATTTGGAATGTGGAGTACTGAAGCTGGAGGGAATCTACACAGCAAAATTTGTCTTGTTTCATCAAGGCAGCACAGAGCTACGGAGGTGCGAAAATTGCATTTTCTTTCTTCCTGTCAATATACTGACGGGGTTGCGCGCCGGCTTCTTGGGCCGCACGACACACTACCGTGTGTCTTGATACAATTAAATTACCTGCAAGTATCCTCTACCACTGACTGCAATTTTCTTTGAATTTAAAAGGGCATGTTCTGTAATTTCTAGCTCATCACTCTCTTGACATATTATACTAAATTCATTATGCGATACAGTTAGTATAGCTCAGTTCCAAGGTCAAATTTGCCCACGTATACAATGTGTTTTCCTCTTGTTTTGCTCACGATTTCCCTGCATTTCACCCACATTCTGTGCATGCAAAATGTCCATAGAAAAGTATGCTGTAGCCACATAGAGACAACGTAAATGTTGCAAAATACAAGTTCAGTCACTGAACTTGAACACCTTTCACTAGCATTGTTGGCTGAAATGTATTTTCTCTTACAAAAAAATCCAGTTATCTTTTCTATCATTTTCTCAAAACTCAGCTCAACATGTACATACTACAAGGTACAGTTCAGCTCCAAGATAACGTTCACCCACATGAGTGACATGTGGGTGAAATTCTGGCAAAATGCACCAGATGGTTATAGTGATGACAGTAAGGTGTCAAGAGCAGACAGGTGCAGACTGCAAGTTTGAGAAATAGTCATAACAGACTGGGTGTTTATGACTTCCTCATTAGAAGTGTATGATGAAAACTTTGATTGGCCATCAATAACGTGTCAGAGATCAGCACTACAAATGAGCCAAATTTCAAGAACTTGTGTAATTCCATACTTGAGAGTTATTGAGAGTTTAGCTCAATGCATATAAAAGAGTACTATACTAAGCAGGCTCAGGAACACTGTGATAAAAATGCAGTGTATTTGATGTAGTTGTACTATTTGAAGAGGTGTATGGCTAGTTTAGACAACCATTGCAAAAGTTACATTGCTTATAACATTGATAGATTAACACGTGTGAATAAGTGGACAATGCCTATCACAATGTGTATAGTTGGAGATGATCGGATATCCAAATTTCTTGTAATAACCATTTCTGTGTCAAATTTGGTCAAAATGTACACTTGTTATGCTATGCCACTGCACTATTTCTAGTAGTGGTACATATTACTAATGTCACAGTATTAGGCCATGTCAACTTAATTATTTCACAGGCCTGACCAGCCCATTGTTCAAAGATTTAAAAAAAACTCATCCATGGAAAAGGAAGCTAAAATTCCACTAAAACTGAAACTCTGAATACAACCCTTGTATTATTCCAATACAATTAACTACTATGTATTTACCTGCCATTCACCTTCTCAAAACCTAACACAGTATGGCTGCAAATGAGTGGCTGCTTTGTTGAGACCAAACCGCCAGGTTTACTGAAATTGTTTTCGTAAATGTGTGTGTACCTATCTATTTACCTAACTATCTACCTATGTTTGTCAGTATGCACCCACATGAGCAAAATCATTAAAATGGCGAAAGTAGCTTTACGTAAGAAGTAAAAGCGAAGTAAAGTCTGTATTAAACTTCTGCACAGGTAAACTTTGCTCTGAGGTGGTTTGCAGTCTGAAATGTGGATGTGGAAGCTCTCCTCAGACTTTGCGAATTACATTCCCTTTGTGGTTTTACTGGTGTTTAGCAACTAAAAACAATGGTGCAGGTCTCATAGACGACTAGGAATAGCCTATCCCTTCTAGTCAAAAGGGGACGTATCCTTTGCGTACATAAACAAAAATGAAGAGCATGCAGCTTTCAGGCTTTATCAAGAGAATTTGTGGCAGAAAACACGATAGTCAAACTGTAAAACGGTTTAGAAGACACTTCTGTGCATAATATGTCATCTGTTTAACAAGTGCTTCCATAGCAGTGCATAGCAACGTAATTGAAAGAAGTAGGAAATATGAGAGTTACGCACTGATAATAATTTATTTCGCACAACCAAGAATCCTATTGGTTAAAATTATAAGATAGTAATACATAGTTGGTTAATTCCAGATGAGTTAGAGCTACTGTAGCTGCATGGCGCCTGGTTTTTAGAAGTAGCAACATCAACTTGTTTTTGTACTCATATTATTCTGATTTCTGTTAATATTACATACTGACCTACCAACCCTATACTCTTGATATTTTAGCCTGTGAAACATCTAATCAAGTTGAAGTGTTCTTAATGTAACAATCATTTACCACAATAAAAACAAATACCTGTGGTAGATCAACAAGTCTCATGTGTCAATACCACAAATAAACTTGTTTACATAAATTGACCAGTTGTCTACATCACCACCTGACTTCAAACATCTGGTAATTCTCTACTGAAATAATGTGGAATGAAACATGTCCAAAGTAGTCCTAGAAGGTATGGTGGTATTGTAAAAAGCAAAAACAGTATGACTTAAATATCACAGTTTACTAATATGATACTGGTATATTGGCCAGTCCTATTTGTCATCATTCATTACACACTACTAACACTAATGTAACTTAGTTAATTTACTTTATTATTGTAATCCAATAGTGCTCCTAGTTATAGCTAAAGTTCAATCACTTTAACACTTCACTATACAAACAGACACAAAAGGTATTATAACTTGTCTAGAATTATCTATCTCTTTTAATAGTCATAGTGTCTTCACCTGAGAAGCTATTTTGGCATCATACTGTAAACAGTGGTGATGAACAACTTGTATACTAACAATATGCTAAGGTAGTTCTTACATTCTCAGCAATATACCTTGTGTACATAGTTGAATTTGGCTTAATTTTTTTTACCATGAATGGCATAGCTTGGTTTTAAATAAAAAGTGACAAAGATCTTGTTTACGTACATACCCCATTGTAAACAATCTCATGTCATTCATATACTGTACTCTTGGTTATACAGTGTAGCTACAGGAATGATACACAGATATTCAAAACTCTCCATGACAACAAGTTAATAAGATAGTATATGGTGATAACTAACTTATCACACAGTAGCAGAGCCATCCTGTATAGCTGTATGGTAGTTATCATCCAGCAAGAAACTTTGACAATCCCACACACTGGGATTTAAGAGGGTGTCACTAAAAGGAGGAAGGCTGAGGTCACTTGTTGGAAGAATGAAGTCGAGTTTGCACAATACTGAGAACACTTGACGAGCTGCTTTCGTTCAGTCTTGTTTGTTGTCACTCTAGCTACTCCTAGCAAAGTTTCACTGACTATAGAACACCAAAAAATTGATTCAAATACCAAGTTTCAACTATGCACTTCCAGCTTGCAACCTCACTGATGACTTTTGATGTCTTCACTTGCTAGCAATACCACCAATACATCGAAAACAAACTATAGAGCAATACTCAATTTCCCATTTTCTCATTTCCCAAATACATATTTGTGTATCTCCTGCTGTGATTATACTATAGTGTGATTACTCTACTCAGTGTCACAAGTTCTCCTGTCACTGCTACTAACATTGGTATACTGTACATATGATGTTGTAGCTATCAGATGATTGCTCATGACATTTATATTTACCATGTGCTTAATGTAGTCTCAGATGTAGTGGTCGGTGAAGTAGTAGTAGTAGAACAATGAGTTACCAAGGGAATCTCTTACACTGTATCATAATTACAAAATGTTAATTATATCATGTACTATAGCTACTGCAAACATTGCAAGGTGCAATACTATAAGTCACCTAGTTCACTATACAGTCATGATAGTACTGGTGAGCATATACTGGTAGTGGATTGGTGTTTTGTCATTACCATATCCTTAAATAAAACTGGATCAGCTTTCTTGGAACACATTATTTGATATTTTCTTTTTGAAGGAACCGAGTACCAGTAGCTGGCTAGTGACACTCTACCCAAGCTACTACCATGTACAATCACCTCTACATATATGCTGATTGCACATGTGTCATATACATGTACATATAATCATATTACATTACCATGTGTATGTGTCATTAGTGGCTACTTACATTCATAATTCTTGATAAATCATAATCTGATTAGCACGAACTTCTTTTTTAGATACAGTAGTTGCACTAGTGCCATGACAGTGTTGATGGAGACTTGATGTAGTGACAGGAGAATTTGAGTTCAGTAGGAGGTACACAAATATAATTGAGATCACATGCCAGAAGAATGAGGCCAATTTAACACACGCTGAAGAGCTGCATTCAATCAGTCTGGCTTATTGACACTCTAACTACTCTTATGGCTGTAGCAAAGTCACACTGACTGTGGAATGCTGAATAATTGACCAAGTTTCGTCCATGCACTTGGCTTTATGTCCAGCTTGCACCTTCACTGATACTGATGGCTTCTAATGCCATCACTTGCTAGCAACAACAGAAGAATCTAAGAGCTGAACTACATAGTCGCAGAGATGCTGGTGAGCGGAACATAGTGATACATAAAGGTCAAATAGTATCAGTCCGAGCTCAAGATATGGATACTACTCACTCATCTCTTGACACTTCTTCTGTTGCTAGCTCAGCTGCTTCTGTGTCAAATGACCAGTCTGGGTAGCACCCTCAGAGGTGCTACTCCCTTGTTGCCTGTAAATCAAATTAGCAAGCATTTGAAATTAACTGCGTGTTTGTGGAACTCATGTAGTATTTGTTAACAAACTGAGAAATTTTCAATCTTTTATATATACGCAAGACTTTAGTTTTATTGTAATATCTGAAACTTGGCTTCATGATTACATTTACAACAATGAGATTCTCCCCACTGGCTATACCATATACAGGAAAGACCGTTGTTCCAAAGGTGGGGGTGTCATGCTAGCAGTGAAATCTACCTTTAAAACCACTGAACTTGCTTCTCCAGAGAATCTAGAAATAGTAACAATTTCAGTTCACTCCCATCATAACTTAATTATCTGTGCTGTCTATTTGCCACCCAATTATAAAACTGATCATGTTCAAGACCTTTACTCCTATATCACAACATTAAGTTGCTCAGGGGATGTCGTTTTACTCGGTGATTTTAATGCTCCAGATATAGACTGGCAAACTTTTGCCTCTACTGCTGACAGTTCTGACCGCCTCTGTGATCTTATAATTGATCACAACTTGTTCCAGCATGTTACTGTGCCCACACATATTCATGGAAATATTTTGGATTTAGTAATCACCAGTGATACTGACTTGATCAATGACTTAGTCGTTCATCCTCTCACTGATTTTCCACTACAATCTGACCATTTTATAATAACATTTTCTATTTGTGCTTCTGTTCACCATCATAGCTCTAGAAATGGAAAGCAACTTACATATACCTTGAATAAAGCAGACTGGTTGGGCCTAAATCAATTTATTGCATTCAATAACGCTGATGCCATTTTCTATTCTGATAACATTGAGATTGCTTGGGCAAGGTTGAAGGACCTATTACATGAATCTATGGACAAGTACATCCCAAAGAAACAACAACGTCCGCCCAATAGGCCCCAGTGGTTTACTTCGGAAATACAACACTATCTGAACAAATTACACACAATACGTAAAAAGGTTAAACGTAATCCAACAGAACACAATAAATCTACTCTGAAATCAGCTGAGGAAAACCTACAACAGCTCATAACATCTTCAAGGCAAGCCTATGAATCCTCTCTAGTGGAACAATATTCCTCATCAAACTCCAACAGAATTTATAAATTTATCTCAAGCCTTAAAAACAATCGGTCTATTCCAGCAGCCATGTCGCTTGACTTTGATTCTTGTAATGATGATCTTGGTATAGCCAATGGTTTTAATAAATACTTTCACTCAGTTTTTACCAAAAGTTTTATGGACCAACCACAGACTGCAGACAACCCTTCTGACATACCTGCTATGTCCTCAATTGATATCCAACCTGAGGAAGTTTTTGAATGTCTGTCTTCCTTGGATGCTTGTAAAGCAGCTGGGATCGATGCCATGAGCCCTGAGGTACTGAAACAGTGTGCTGGTCCAATTACTCCTATTGTCCATCATTTAATTAACTTGTCCATCACTTAATGCTCTCTTCCTAGTGAGTGGCAGACTCATCTTATAGTTCCCATACACAAGTCAGGTCCGAAGACAGACATCAAAAATTATCGTCCAATTTCACTGCTTTTTATTCTTTCAAAACTTTTGGAAAGATTAGTGTACAACAAGATAGTTGACAAAGTAATCAAGCTTGTTTCACCATTACAATTTGGTTTTGTTAGAGGCAGGTCATCATTACAACAACTACTCCTCTTTATCAACTCTGTAATTGAAGCCCATGAATTATCCACTCCCATTGATGTAATATATCTTGATATAAGAAAAGCATTCGACTCTGTTCCCCACAATGACTTATTGACCAGGTTATGGTCCCTGGGAATTCGTGGTGACCTGTGGAATTGGTTTCAGGCTTATCTTCTCAACAGACAGCAACGAGTACGTATTAACAATTCTATTTCAGAAGTGCTACCTGTGTTATCAGGAGTACCACAAGGCAGCATCCTTGGTCCTCTTTTGTTCATTCTTTACATCAATGATTTTCCTTCGCTATTAAAAGAGTTACTGCCCTTTTTATTTGCTGACGACACCAAGTGTATACATACAGCTAAGACTGCTGAAGACTTCAACATTATACAAGAGGACCTTAACATAGCCAGCAACTGGTCCGTGTTGCATAATTTATCATTTAATTGCTCCAAATGTGCTGTTTTACACTTTTGGTGCACCAATAATAGTACAGCTCAGTACTTCCTCAACAATAACAATATTGAATCGACAGAACTGATTAAAGACCTTGGGATCATGATATCTACTGACCTCTCCTGGTCTGCTCATTGTAATATGGTTGTGTCCAGAGCCTACAAACAGCTAGGCTTAATCCGTCGTAGTTTTACAACCAACTGTACCTTGACAAAGAAACAATTATACATCTCCTTGGTGCGTTCTCAACTTATGTACTGCTCCCAAATCTGGCGACCCAATCTTGTTCAAGATATCCAGCTTTTGGAAAGGGTTCAGCGGAGAGCCACAAAGTACATTCTTAATGATTATACTTCATCCTATAAAACTAGACTATTAAAGTTGTCGATGCTTCTCCTCATGTTTACTTTTGAACTAAATGACTTGTTATTTTTTATTAAATCCATCAAGAATCCATCTTTACACTTTGACATCTCCAAGTGGGTCCATTTTAACAGCAACAGTTCTACAAGTTCATCAACCCATTCCAAGCTAGTTCATAATTATACGAAATGTAGCACCTCCCGCCACTTTTATTTTAACCGTTTACCACGTTTATGGAATGTACTGCCACCTTTAAATCTAGATCTATCTATAGCAACACTAAAGAGACAGTTAAACAACATCTTCTGGACCATGTTCACTTCAAACTTTGATGACAATAATTACTGTACTTATCATGTTGTATGTCCTTGTCACAGGTGTAGTTCCACCCCAATTACCCTTTTGTTAATTAATTAGTTTACTTGTTAATTTTTAGTTGCTCCCTTGTAATCTTAACTTATAATTGGGTGCTGATAGCTCTTATCAGCACACCAGCTGCTGTATTTTATAGTCTAGTTTAGTTTTATACCAACCCCCTAGTTTGTATCCATGTCTTTCAGCAGCAAAATCACAATAATAATAATAATACCACCTGGAATACGACAAATTAAAATGCACTATAATTATAGAGAATCACTCCATTTCCCATCTTCTCATTTCCCTTTTCCGGTTTCCTAATTTCCCATTCCTCCGTTTAGTTACACCCAATTTAAGATGGTTTAGTTGATGTTAGACTTGCTTCCTAGAGTAACACATAATGTATTATAGCACATCATTCCTTTTTCTAATAGCATGCACAATTTCACTTACTTTTCAAATATTGTTTGTTAAAAACATTGTTGTACAAGCAATGTGGGTTATGCTGAGATGATTACATGTACACTGAGCACTGTAAGTTTTGACACTACGTTTGTTGAGACATTAGAACGGAGTCATTTCACTTCAATTCAAGATAGGATTATAGCATGATTGGTTATTATTGTAGTTAAGTGAATGTTGAGCACTAACATTTACATGTTGAGTAAATTGGATGTGTGTGGAAGACCCCATTTCGCATATTCGATCACATATGTGTAAAGATGGTATTCATCATTAGAGAGATAGTCCACTAGTAATGACCATATTGTGTTGTGGTATTAGTGACTGTTGTTATGGTAACTAGTAGGTGTAGTGTGGATGATGTACAGTAATATCATGTCATATATTAGGATGAGAAGGACAGACTTCACAAAGCTATAGAAAATGATGATTTGGACACAATCAAGACAACAATGCAGTCCATAGATGTTAATGCTAGGATACGTGATTTGGTAAGTATTACTTCACGTTGTCATCACAAATACATAATATAAGATTAGCAGTATTATAATTTGATAAAATTACAACATTATAGACAATAACTAGAACTAAAAGTAGATAATGACTCAAGGTATAGTAAGAGACACTCTGCTACACTTCAGAATATTTTCCATAACAATTTTGAAATTCCCAGTAATCATCTGAGCATCATTTCACACACTGATAATGGTATACCATATTTGGTAGTGTTGCACATTCTATTTGATAAGGAACAAGCTAGTAGGTATAATTTTTATTGTTAGATTAAGGTTGAAGTTAAGGTTGACTCACTTTCAGTTCGCATTTTTAAATAATGTGTTTAACATCTGGGTCATTCCATGTCAAATCACCAAGGATTTTGATGAAACTTGGTGTGTTTGTAGTATCTGTGGTGATCAACACCCATACCAATTTTTAGCCTCATTCACCTCACGGTTCTGATTTATGACCAGAAATATTTTGAATATTTCATGAAAAATTGGTCCGTCTTGAGTTACAAAATCAACTTTAGCTCATCAGTGTGTTAATATTTAAAAATAGAATTTTCAGTGATCAAAAACTGTCATTGATCTTTCAAATAATATATAAATTATGGGATATCAACTTAATTAAGGTTTTAAAAGGCTCCATTAAATACTTTAATCCTTAATAGTTCAAAATGATTATTATTATGCGTCTTCAAAGCTTTGAATTTTTTAGCGAATTACAATTAGATCATGCATGATATATGGTTGATAAAATTTTGTGATGGGGCCTAGGGATGAGCCTATTTAGCTTTTTTTTTCTACCTTGAGCAATTATTTTTTTCTTACCTATTCTGCTCAATATTTGCTCAAAACATCTCTATTATTATTTTTACTCAGCATCAATAAAAATAGAATTATTTTGCTCATAGTCTGCTTTATTAGAGTATCTCGATCTTTAGTTGCCATTTTTATTATGATTGATTGAAGTACCTGGTAAAGGCAGAGCCTGTATACCAGAAGGCCTTATAAAGGCCTAAGATGTTTATATTACCTGCACTAAGTATGTTTGAAAAGTTAGTGAACATATGTTTTCCAAATACTATGCACGACTGTTCTATTAGAGTATCTTGATCTTTTTCATACAAAATGTGCTAAGTTGCCATTTCTCGGTGCGCATTTTTCTAATTTTCCATATATTTTTCTAGCATTTTGCTCTTTGCTATTTATCAAAATATTTTCCAAAACTTTTTTTCCAGCTAAATTGGCACATCCCTAGTGGGGCCTAGGCCTGCGCCTATTATGCCGGCATAATCTTGAGAATAATAGGTCACCAATTTCATGAGAATAATTCGGGAATAATAGGATGGTTATAGGCATAGTTTAGAATAATCGGACGACCATGGGAATAATCGGTGGAATTAGGGGGTGTGTCTCATCTTGATTACCTAGAAGAAAGAGTTAAGCTACTACAAATGATATAAAGCTGACAGGAGTGCTGGCTGAAAGGAGCTGAAAAGCCTCTAAAAGATCGATATACTCTAATAGAACGCACAAATACTCTAATAGAGCAGTCAGATCTTGTCATGTTAATAATCTGCAGCCAGCATCAGGGATTTAACTGCATGATCATCTGCAATTCTGAAACTTGTACATCTTATACCAGTGTATCTTCTTCAAGTCTTTGAGCATTATTATCTACCTAACTTAGTAGCTATAAAGTAGATACAGCATATTATTATAATACACTAATAATTAAATACACTTCAATTATTATGGTAGATAGCTATTCTAAGTCTGCTGTAACTATTATGGATAGAAAAATGATGTGTAAGGTGGAATGCTTCATATATGGCTATTAATAATTCGGACAAAACTACTTATAGCAGCATCTTGAAAACTAAGTGACTAGCTACAGGTATATACTGAATGAGAATAATTATGGAATAATAGGCTGGATATAAGAATAACAAAAAGAATAATAGGAGAATTTTTTGGGAAATTCTGGAAAGAATAATAGGTAAATTTTTGAGCATAATAGGTTCAGGCCTAGTGGGGCCACAGTGGGTTCAAGAGATATAATTTGGTATGTAGTGGAATTTTGTAGTTTATTATTGCTATAGGGAGTGTACACCTCTAATAACCACTCCTAATAAGGCCGTGCCAACTTTGTCTTACACAATGAAAGTGTCCAAGTGCAATGCAACCTGTATTAGTGACCACCTGTATTGAAAGACCACCGTTGTGCTGCAATTTATTTACTACATAGGTAATTCCATATCAGTTCACCCAAGTTTTGTGTATGACCTCCTCAGAATTGGATGAAATTCAGTGTGCAAGTGGTATGTGTTTCAAAGGAATTTCAGCCCATTGCTTGTATGGCTTTCCAGAAATTTTTTTGATATTTTTGTTGTAATTGTGACCATTCAAAGCACCATAATTTGGACATTTACAAATGAATTGTGCCACTTAAAAGCTCAAAGAATAAACTCTCGTTTGGTATATTTAACAGCTTAATTTGATGAATTGATTGATTGACAAATTATCCACGTCTCCTAATCTTTGACCTTTGATCTACCAAAAAGTGCTGATTAGAATTTTGTGGATACTTGTCAGACATTCAACTATTAGAGTTGCAATAGTTTCAGCTTGGTGTCTCTATGGGATTACAAGATAGGTAGTGGTGTGTACAGTATTATAACAGATATCCCATGCAGTATTGCATACTTTGAAGCCCATTCTGCTGATTTAGGCTTGCAGACACACAAGACTCTCTGATTCAACTATAAGCTAAATGTACACATAAATAAGTTGTGACAAAGGTATGTAATGCAAGTTTATTATTGTGGTGATACAGTGTGATGCTGTTTGGTAGCAAAAGTCATTTCTTTGTTTGTCAAAGAGTACACATGACCACTTCTTGTTCATGGGTCTATGAGAATTAGATTGTCATCCATTGGTATAGCAAGAGTGTCGGAGTAGGTGCAACCAGTGAGGCCAAAGCTTCACCACTTTTTTGGCAGGGATTAAAAAAATTTTTGACTTGATTTTCTCTGGGCTTGATTAAAGGGCAAACTATAATACACTGTGTTCACAATAACACAATGCATCATCAGAATTAATACATACCAAGTCTGAAGTCAGTATGAATCACTCCATTGTACACTTCACAGGTGAAGGACGATATATCACTACACAGTAAAATTCCGTAAATTTGCACAGACCCAGCAGGAAGCAGCCAGCATCTCTCAGCTGTATTATGTAGCTTGTGAACTTATCAATTGTATAGAACTAGTAGCTACATCCATTTAGCTATGTCCTAAGGTACTGATTGACTTCTGAAACATGTTTGCTTGTAGCTAGCCTGACAGTAGCTAATTGTGATGTCCTCAACCAAATTGAACACGCGTCTTAGCAGGCCAGTGCCCTATGAATAGCATGATGTTTTCCTGTTTGGTGCTTGTTTGTAAACAATTAGTTTTGCTTGCCATGCCGAGGAGTCAGCTCAACAATAAAATGATGGCACTGTTGAAGCCTTACAGTGATGCTAGGTTGTCCTTACCTTTACTGAATGATAAACCAAACCAGCCAGTAGATTTTCCCTTTCCTTCACGAGAGTCTGGGAAGAAGAACCCCTGTAAATGAAGTTTTCAAGCTGGTTAGTTTAAGCAGTGGAAGTGGATCCACTATAGTGAAGAGAGTGACTCAGCCTACTGTTTTTATTGTGTAAAAGCATATAAGGAAAGGAAGCTCATCAATGTACCTAATCTAGAGAAAACATACATTTATGTTGGCTTTACCAATTGGAAAGAAGCTACTACAAGATTTGCTGCACATAAAGCTACTAGATGTCACAAAGATGCAGTGTTAAAAATGATTACATTGCCAGCAACAACTCGTAATATTGAAGAAATGTGTTCCTCTCAGTGTTCCAAAAGGAAGAAAAATCATCAGAAGTGTTTCTTAAAAATACTTTCAAGCAATACGCTTTTAAGAAGGCAAGATCTCACTCTGCAAGGATCTGTAGATGAATCCAATTCTAAGTTTGTTCAGATATTTAAACTTTGTTCAGAGGATGGTCCTATTCTGCTTGAATGGTTTGTTCATAAGACTGACAAGTACACATCAGGAGGAATGCAAAATAAGATACTTGCAGTGATGGCTGATCAGGTCCTAGCCAAAATAGATTTGCATTTGCACGATATACCATTTTATACAATTATGGCTGATGAAACTACAGATGCCTCGAATCAGGTGTAATCTGTATTCGCTGGGTAAATAAATTGTTAGAAGTTAATAAAGATTTCATAGCTATGGAGTAGGCTCCTATGGATACCGCAAGCAAAAACTACTCTTGTTTATCAGGTTTTAAATGTATTTTGCTACTGCTTTACAGTTGAGACAAGTGGCTGGCACTACACAGAAACCTTAAAACCTCCCAGTTTACTTTGGGGTTGGCTTGTTTACCACAATGCAACATAAAACACACAACTTAATTAATTGCCAAATACCATATGTCTGGCCTCCCCCACATCATTATACTAAGCAGCACAACTATCGATATAACTGATTGGTTATATCATATCGCCACCTTGTTATATCGATACTATCAATGTATCGATATACCGTGGCAACACTAGTTTTCATCTGAATGTACGTACGCTGCAACTATCAATTAATAACTCTAAAATGAAGTGGTTATTACGCTTTGTTTTCAGCTATCTTCAGCCCGTTACACAGTGCTACAAATGAAGAACAGTAGGAGAAGCGCCTCTGCAATCAATCCAGTCACCATGAAAAACAATTACAATTTGTGCACCCCTATTATAATTTACTAACTTGAAAGTGAAGTGGCGATTATGCTTCAAGTTCATCTATTTACACAGTGTTACTAATATAAAACACTATCAGAAGTACTTCTGTAATCAATTCAGTCACCATGGAAGAAATGGATAATTCCCATTTACAAACGTAGAGAAGCCATGCATCACGCTACCATGAATTGACACCTTGGGTAGTCAGCAAAAAGAAATGGGACACAAAGGAGAACAAATCCATTATACGTGCATTGTACATACTACGGCAGGGGTGGATCTAGAATTTCAGAAGGGGGTGCCAACAGGGGCATTTATAATGGCTGAACAGTATAAACAGTAAACAGTACCAATTTGTATATGCTAAGTTCAGCAATATACAGGATCGCTAATTTAATCTAGTGTATTACTCAGATTAAGGTATAGCTAGTTTGCTGGTTCAAACTATAATGTCCAAACAGTAACAATGAAGAGAGGGCTTGAGAGAATAAATATAGACTCACTTGTGTGTAGAGTACATAAACGTAGACTTTTACAGCACCAAAATCCAAAGTCACATATACAAGTAGTTTGTGGCCACAACTAACCCTCTTATAACCTAGGCACACTGACAGCATAAATGCTGCAGTATCATTTTGAGCTTACAAAGTTGAGCTTCAAGAGGTTTGGGAGTGTAAACTGTTAAATTTTATTAGCTTCAATTGATGCTAAAATATATGGAGATTCATCAGATAAATGCAGCATGAAACTTTGGTACTGATAAAGCAAAAACAAACATTTCTCAGATGCTAAACCCTTGTTAACTTTATACATACTAAGAAGTTCACTATTTTACTTAAGCATGTCAACCCAAGCATCAAGTTTGTAGCAACAACTAAAAATATTCACTATAATATTAACCTATTATCGGCCACTGCCGCCATATGGTGGCATGGCATTATAACTCACTCATGGAATAAACTTTAGCCTTGCTATAACTTTTAAAACACGTTTCATAGCAAGATGCGCTAGTACTGAAACAGACTCGCCCATAGAGGTCCCGTTTTGGGGATAACAGGACTAGTGCACGTTTGTTATGTAATAGCGTAAAGTGTTACCTTTCATAATAGTCGAATTAAACCGTTCTTCGAATTGAAATCCATGCAGTAGCTGATTACAAGGAAAATGTTATACATCAATGGAGACAGGTAAAGTCGACAATTGGCTGCTTTATCTCAGATGTGGCGTGATAGACACTAGTGCAGGTACGCATGCGCAACAGCAGAAATGGAACAAATCATGAAGAAACCAGCTGTGGAATGGATTGCACTGTAAGTAAACTAGTTCTTTAGAGTGTGACACACCTTAGTAAATAGCTAGTTGGGATTCCGTTGTGTGTTCGGGCTGGTTTTTACCAAAGTTTAGACTTTATTGTTTGATAACTTCGTTGCGGTTACTGTTATGTAAACAAAATTATGCTCATGATTCTTTGTATCAATCTATTCAGAATTTCCGGGAAAAAGCTTGCATTATGCTCCAAAACTTATGCATTATTCTTAAAATTATTCCAATAAATTGAAATAGAATTGACTGTCTATTTGGGAAATCCTGGAAAGAGTAATAAGTAAAATTTTGAGCATATTAGGCTCAGGCCTAAGCAGTGTGCAGGTCAAGAAGACAGTGTTTTCAAGAAGTTTCCAGTGTGTGGCACACTGGTAACTTTTTATAATTTCATGATGGATGTTCTATTAGAGTAGTTGACTGTACTGTTAGAGTATTTCAATTTTTAGCTGCTTTTAGGTTAAGTCTTACATGAAAAGTACCCTCTCAGTAATTCTAAGGAAAGATTAGCCATTCGACTTTCTCTTTCCATCTTTCCATTGCCCATGCATACGTATAAGATTCGTGCAATTGCATCTGTACTGCAACTTCTAGAAGCTTCCTAGCTTGCATATGGTAAAATTTGGAGGGGCTTGGGGCCCAAGCACCCCCTAAATCCACCCTTGTACGGTATGCCAAAAGGCATGTCTCGGGATGAAGTGACGTCGAACGGTGATAGCAGTTCTTGGGTCATGTATGCCTAAAGGTTTTAGGCAGGTATTCAGTAGAACATTCCATAGATTTTTTTTTGATTTAAAAAAAATGTAGCAATCTATTTGAAGCATTTGAGGGCATACTGAAAGCACTTTTGGGCTTGACTATACCTAACCAATACTGCCAAGGTACCAGGATGGTATTGTGAAGCTGGTTTTTGGGTGATTTTTTTTTTTGGCCAGAAAGACCCAAACATTCATGATCCCTAATTTACAATACTACCATACTCCATATGTGATGATTTTGTATTCTACTGAATTGAGACACTGTATGACACCCATCAACTAGGGGAGACAAACATCACAAGGGTTGTTGACACAGGCAGTCAGTATGTGTATGTAGGATCATTTTGACTTATGTCAAGGCCTTGTTTACATAGACAGCAAATGTGACCCTGTCTGTGAAAAGGGGTCTTATAGCCTTTCCAAATTGTCAAGTTTGACTAATCATAACTCCTCATGTTTTCAACCTATCACCTTCATATTACACCAAGCTATAGTGTTATGTTAGGGGTATAAGATGACCGAATTTCAGGGCGATACCACATTCACAAGTCAAGTTGCAGGTTGCAAAGTACTTGCATTTGAAAAGGCTATAAGACCCCTGTTTGCAGACCAGGTCACAAATGTTATAGGAAAACAATAAGTTATATACAGGGTTCTATGAAATGTTGTGACACTTAAGCAAGGTCAGGGCACTACTACAGGTCATGTCCTGGAATCGACCTTTAAGGTTGCCATATATTCTATCCAGCATAATGTATGCATGCCTAGTTGTTGTCTAGACGAAAAATCAAAGACCTTGTATGTTAAAAGTTTAGCCTTATCTGTTGAGTAATCTTAGAGTTACAGTACAGCGGTAACAGTGAAACAATAAATTTGTGCTGTAACTATATTAAAATAACACACACTTGGTATTTAATTGATCATGACTTGTGAGTGAAATGGTCTGAGGAGTTGGAACTTGTCTCATTGTATTGTGAACAGGAGAATCTGTCTATTGAAGTGTTTTACCCATCAATACTTATGAGCTATAAAAGCTTTGAACTGGGCATGGTGATGATAAATAATATTAATTTTGTCACAAGATGAGCATACTGTACATGTTTACTTACAGTATGACAAATGCTACATTAGACCATAGATTATAGACACACACATGGGATTGGAAACTCACAGCTGATCCTCTCCTACAGCTAGGTGTTAAAGCTGTTGTAACTTTTCAACAGATGGTATAGGAGAAATACTTCTTTGACTTTGGTGAATAGTGAATCATAACCACTGTATGACACGAATTACAGCCTTGTAGTAGTCTCCGTTGCTGAGTAATTTTACCACAAAATCCTTTGATGTTCGACCATTTGTAACCCACTATGTGAAGAAGCATTTCGCATTTATTCGGGTACGTAATGTACATCTAACAACTTATAAATCCACAGGGTTTGTTTAGGCACTACGAGTAAACAGTACCACATTGGTTAGAATTGTCCGCTAGCCTAAAATTCCACTTCATAGAAAATTCTTTCAAAAAGTTGACAGAATTGCTTGATATGGCACTTGTATTACCTGACAGGCTTATTTAATACAAAATGGAATTTTCCGCAACAAGACTTACCTTGAGGATGGATTTAAAAAGATTTTTGTGATATCACATGACATGTGTCCAATCCCGTGTGTGTGTGTGTGTGTGTGTGTGTGTGTGTGTGTGTGTGTGTGTGTGTCTATAATCTATTATTAGAGCATTGGACCAGGTTTTGATATGAATAGCTCAATGTCTAAATGCAGTATTTACTTGACAGCACAGAAATGGCACTAGGATGTTCTTTCTCTTCATGAGCAGACAACAATTCAACATATAATTTGAGTCTTGCTTCACTGCTTACTGAAGCAGTTCACTATTAAAAGTGGCTTGTTAAATTTGCAGTCTGAGTAGTTACAGTACCCAAACTTGTTAATTCCTGTAAATAGTTTGTGGCATGGTACCAAATATAACCATCTTTGTGGTGTTAATGTAACAAGCAATTTTTAGCAGTGTTAAAATGTTTAATAATTGCATATGATCTTTACTTATTGCATGTCAATGAATTTGTTTGTTTGAAAATAATATACAAACTAGTCTGGTTTTTGCTGTTTTCACTGTATAGAGTGTATAAGTACTGTAGAGCATATTAAATTTTAGCATCATTAAAAAAAGAAGATTTATTGCAATATTCAACATTAAGTATATAGTGGGCTACAGGTTACCTAAAAGTACTCACTTTGATAATGCATGTTGAACCACAGCATGTGTAAAAACCAAAAATAATGTCAGTCCAAAAATCCAGTCCACTGAATACTAACACTCTTAGTAAAGATAATGATTTGTTTCTGCTAATCAATATCACATTTTGTGTTGTTTATCTGTTACAAGCAGCTAGCAACCTTTACTGTAAGGCCTTAAATGGTTGACTACAGATCACTGGGCTGTATGTATGTAATATACACCCCCCTGTAGTAACCCTCAGTTCCTGTAGTAGCATCATCACTTCACTAATGTGCTGCAACACAAGGTCTTTGTGTCCTGACTTGTGGAGATCAGTAAGTGAAGTCTAACTATTACAAAGCCTAGTTAATAAAACAATGTCCACTTGCTTCACATAAGCATCAGTGAAAAAGTTATGATTTACAAATGATAGTTGTTTAAAAGAAGACTATGTGTGGGAAGTAAATGGGTTTGTTATAATCCTAGCATTAAAGTGATTTGTTTCCTTTCACTATATTGTTGGTTCACATTAACCAGAGCCCTTGCTTTGTGTTAGTAATTCTTGTTACATGAGTCAGCTGCCTAAACATTAATTTTAGTAGTGCTGTAAAAATCTTAAACTCTGATACCCTCTATTGAAAAAGCACTTTGATGAGAGGAAGACTGAGTAAGTTTTTAGGCTTTAAAATAGAATTGGTACACAGGTATAGAATGTGTAAACATTCAGAAGTATATTATTAAATTCCTAGAAAAATCAGGTCCCAGGCCTTCGGACCCTGGATGCACCATTTTACATTACTTAAGAATATCCCATACATTTCATATCTTGTTTTGCTTATTAGAATTAATTATCATTGACATCATATTAGAGATGTACTGATTCAACTTTTCTGAGCTTTATCGATACCGATCCGATCTAGGAAATTTATTACCGATCCTACCAGTATTGTACCGATCTGACATCAGTTATCAAGACATCAGTTGTCGAGATCAGCACCAATCCGATACTAGATTGGTAGATCGGTACATCTCTACATCATATGGCTGCCACCTTTAATTTTACAACTCTTTTACCAAGGCTTTTGAAAGCCACACCCTTTTATACAGCTTGGCTGATTTTGTATGAATTTCACTTTGTATTTTAAATCAACAAGTTTGAGTCATGTTGTTGCACTAATCATTGTTCTTCTTATCTACAAATACAATGATGATGATATAAGGCAAACTAGTGCTCTCCCAATACAGAAAAATACCTACCGATCCGATACCAAAGCCAAAGGATCTATGCTATAACCAATTAGCTAATACTAATAATTTTTCCATAATTTGTGCTTGCTTTTTCATGACTATGGCTACATTATAGTGCCTGTATTTTTTTGTAATAGTGTTTTATAACAATTCCATCATTGTATTTTGCAAGCAGTGACTGTTCTATTAGAGTGTCTAGATTTTTAATCCAAACGTTATAAGTTGCATTTGCTCAACTTTTTACAAAGCAAATCCAATTCCATGATAGAATATGATTTCCAGCCTACAGGTTTTGCTAGCATAACACTTATTAAGATGATGATGATTGATGGGACTGGGTCTTAATTGTAGTGTACTACCCCACGAATTGGTACCAAAATGGCTATAATATCATCTTTGATTTGATGGAACCTTTGAAAAGTTACACTATCATATTTTGTAGTGCTCTAATTGAACATACATTTTTGAGGATTTCTAATAGAACACACACAGAATGATCTAGAACAATTGGACTTTTATAAACTTTTGCTATTGAGTAGATTTTAGCTAGTATTTTCATTTGTAAAGTAAAAACTACATAAAGGGGCAGTATGCCAGCCTTACAAGTGCCAAAGTTATACAAGTGCAACCAGCATTTTTGACATAGTTTTACATAATTACTCAGAGATTGTGGTTTGGTGGTGAACAACAATTCTCACTTCCATATGACCTGCTACAATAACTGGCAATCATTTTGAATCGTTCGGTTGTGGAATTACATGTCTACACAGGTTATTTAAACCAAGTAGAACATTGTTAACGGCCTGAATGCTCAAAGGTAAAGCAATGGCATGGAATGCTTGGAAATGTAGCCACAAGAACAGTAGAACTAGCCCATTATAGACCATTAGTTAACTGAACAGGTTTGTTTACTACAAGTTCTTGTCAGTGATACAACCGTGACAACGATACAAGTTTGTACCAGCTGACTGATGCGGCTGCTTGTGATTTGCACAATGTGTAATTTATTGGAACAGTTCTTTTCACTACCAAAAACGACAATGTAAACTGCAGGAGAGACACATTACATTTAAAACAATATAATTTTATAGTATTACCATCACTTTTCTTGCAATTATCTGTTAGAAGATCACTACAAGTTTGCTATTTTTGTGGCGTGATGTAATACACAACAATTTATTACATTAAGATTTACGGGATGTAAAATAGTACTTGTATGGCTTGGTGCACTGTCTCATTAAGTAAGGTGAACAACCATGATTGTAATAACTTAGTGATTAAGGATTGGGGTATTCAGTATGGAGATCCTTATTTCAAACACTGTGGTAATTTTTTTCATAAAAGAATCATACACTTTTTATCCCATATTGACTGTTCTATTAGAGTATTTTGATCCCTCCAATTGTTTCGTGTTTTGTCTTATAACTCTATATAGCTATTAATGTGATTTTTCTTTTAAACCACAAATGGTTTGAGCTACGTACGTATAGTTAACCTATATGCATATCAATTTTTAAGTTATTTCCATTAGTGTTTTACCTTGTAGGCATGACAACAAGTTGGCCTTTTTTAATGAAATAGTCTTTGACTACGTATTTATCAGATATGCACCAAACTTCGTACATGATTTTTCCACAATGGATTCTTAAAGTGCACCAGAATTGAAGCTATGCATTTGTATTTTATAATCATTTTGTAAAGTGTGCCATGGGAATAATGACCAAAACAAAAGAAGAGAAAAAATAAGAAAAGAAGAATGCATCGTTTTTAAGAACCAAAGCCACTATAGTGGCATTTGGGACCAGAGGTTTAACTACTTATAGAGTAATAAGGGCAAGGGTGAGTCTTGTTAGTGCATGTGGAGCACGAACAGTAGTAATGAAAAGTACAGGTGTTGTCATTGTTAGAGTCGTCTAAAAAATGATTCCTAAATGGGTAAGTTGATATGTGATTGTCACAAAGGGTAAATCATATCAATCTGGGGTAAGGAAATTCACAGTCTTGGGAATCTGCAAAAAAGTAAAATAAAAATAATTGACATAGAAGTGTGATGAATAAGCTTGTTTGATGAAGTGATCTTGTAGAACAGGATGACCTCATTGTAATTTAGTTATTGATGTCAAAGTGGGAATGAGGAGTTTTGTATGACTTTTATAAAATGTAGTAAATCACTTAGTTTGTACTGGTACACATGTAAGAGATGGAGTAGGATTAGCCTGACCTTGTAGGATGAGTGATAATCATTCAATGTATACTTTGTTGCTCTCCTTTGTAATCTTTCTAGGGCAATAATGCTTTTTTATGAGGTAAGGTCTCCACAGCTGGCTGGAATAAGTCAGTTGAGATCAAACTGATTTGATGTATGTTTGGCATTGATAGAATGAGTAGGGAAAGTTCTTCAGAGCAATCCTAAAGTTATGTACGCTTTTGAGGTGATCTTGTCATAGTGCATGGAGAATTTGCCAGAAGATGATACATAAACTCCTCGATCTTTTACACAGTTAGTTTTTGAGATGGACAATCCATTTATAGTAAAATTGAGAGAACCATTTTTTCCAAAATGTATTTGGAGGAAGTTAGATTCATTAAGGGTGCTCGCTGATATTTGAAGCCGTTTAAGTGCCAGCCCAGAAACCACATGCGGCTATTGCATCATAATTGGCATTACTACGCATACTTGTAGTATCCGTGTTAAGCGGACATGTTTTGCACCAGAGAACACGAGGAAGAATAGCATGTTTTTTCGCTTCAGAATCGTCACTGAAGTGTTAGCAAATAATTGTCAGATGGATCAACAGTTATGAATTAATCTAGAAGTAAGTGTTATTTAAGGCAACAAGTGTGAACGCACTTTTCGCTTGTAGGCAACATGCATTCGTGCCTTGTTTTCTCGAGTGATAGGGTATGCTGGTAGTTAGTATTGTAATTCTAAGCTGCTTATGTAGGGGACTATGTTACCAGCTGGAATCACAAGGCGTTACAAGCTGCTGATGATGGCATGCCTAGCGTAACCTATCCAAGAGCGACTTGGAGACTCCAGGCGGAGCAAGAAGCTGTTCCTGTGTGTGAAGAAGAGAAAACAGAGCTTTTTGTGTTTAGAATTGCATTTATGACATGTTATTTTGAAAAGTTGGTGATTGCGGTCAATAGGAATTTGTGTGGTTATTGTATCAATAATGTTGGGCGCACGCAATCTTTGCACATGTTTACTAAAAATACAACTAGTTTTTTAGTGATAGCCGTGAAGGCTTCAAATTTTGTAGGGAGATTCGCTGATAAATTCTCCAGAGGTCTATGTTTAGATTTTGTCCGTAGCGTTATGGCTTCATGAGTTACGGCACCGAGAACATGAGGTTTTGAATGGTGTAGCACACTTTTAATACTAACTTAAGTTCTATGTACGCTGTGTACTAATACTAAACATAGAGTTGTGAGTTATAAGCTGAAGTTTGTTCAACGTGGTTTCCAGTGCGCTACTGTGAAACATGGAGGACTAGTTTTGATTTAAGCACTTCATAAAGAACTACGCATAGTTATAAAATGGTATAGGCTAGAAGAATTCTGTTTGGTTTGTGTTGAAGAGAAAGAGAAGCACTTCCAACGTAAGTAGCATATAGATTCATTTTATACATTATGTGAGTATAAGCAACAATACAAAAATTGCATGTTGTATGGCTTCAAATAGCCACGAGCACCCTTAAATAATAATCCTTTACATTGCTCCAGTTTATGATTCAATTGAGATCATGCTGTAAAGAAATTTAATGTATGATATCATCTAACTGCAAAGAGGAAAGTGTCCTTAATTTTTCATACTGTGCCAAAGTGTGCTATATTTTCCTCTTAAGTCTATTTTAATTTCCTTTTTATGACAATAACATGCTTTTTGTGAATGTGACACAACCATACACATGACCAATGGAAACACTGGAATGACCACAATCACCCCCACTAGCAATGCTGTCAACAACATTATACCATAGCAATTAATAACAAGTAATGCCTATGCATACAAATGTTTGTAATTCCACTACAGTAATCATAGTACAATTCAGTCTTAAATTGTTTGCTAAACTTCCATTATGGGTGTACGTAAGTCTAGCAAATTCTTGGTTAGATTTAGTGGGCCTCTGACATTGAGGCCTTCAACTTTGTTACATTGATGGCCTCACTCCTGAACAACAATATCTAGCCTTCCTAAGTTGTTCTCCTCGTCCTCCTGTCCCATTACTGAGTGAGTTCTGGATCTGACGAATCATAAATCGTGTGATAACTCAGCATTAATAATTATTAATGGCTACAAATTAACCTTCTACCAATCATGAGTATGTAGGCAATACTTTTCTCACTGCCATCATGGTGTTCCTTATACAGTTACATTCTTCTTGATTGCTACTCCGGATTCATATATTAAATGTGGTTAACTAACTGCATACGCTTGTACACTACGGAAAATGCCAATAACTACATGTACAAGAGGGCACTCTCAAAGATTCAGACAGGTGTCAGCTCACTTAAATGTTTATTCTCACTCATTTTCTCCTGCCGCTATTAAAATATGGAACAGCCTCCCAGCTACCGCAATTGAAGCAAGCAATATAGATGAGCTTTAAGAAAAGGATTGTAGACTATGTTTGTATTAGCCCAGCTATAGACTAAAATGTAGTTCGCTTTGTGCTTATGTATGTTTTCTTGTGTGTACCTGTGCTTTATACTCCCTAATTAAGGTCTGCACAGCATCACTAATAAATAAATAAATAAATATAGCACTCGGGTCTGGTCTTGTGCCAAATATAGCACTCAGCTTTGCTTCGTGCTATATCTGTCTTTCGACTACATTCTCTTGCTATATTTTCCGTACTGCACTTGTCACAGTGCTTTGACTACTATATATTGATATGGTTAGAAATAATCTTACTTTATGTCATCAGCAAATAGAAATAGCAAGGATAATGTGATGGAGAATAGTAAGTCATTAATGAACACAGCAAGCAGAGGTGATCCAAGAATGCTTCCTTGTGAATACCTGACAGAACAGACACCACACTTGAATACCTGTTGTTGATGTGCAAACATTGTTGTCTAGAGCTACGACGTTGCCCCTGATTCCTAGTAACCACAATTTTTTAAGTTTATAGTTTGCCATGTGAGACTGAATCAAAAACCTTCTAGACTAGCCTTTGATTGCATTTAGAGCTACAGTGGGTCCTCAGTTATTCGAACAGCTTTGTTCTTATAGTTAGCCAAAAGTATTCAGACAAGTGAAATTGTTCGGATAACTGAAACCCATTGATTTATATACAGAGCTTCATTCAACTACTCTAATAGTCACATTTGGTGTTTGTATAATCAAGGTGCTCGGATAACTGAGGTTCAGATAAGCGAGGATCCACTGTATTTGAACTGTGTTAGCCACTAGCAGAAGTTATAAAATTAATGGACCCAAACTGTATGTTTATTATAGTGATTGAAATAGAAATGGCATTGAATTGTCATACACTATATGGTCTTTCTAGAACTTCAGAATAAAGGGATAGGATGATAGTTATTCACCGCTACACAATCTCCAGATTTGAATATGGGTGTGATAGAAAGTATTAGCAATTCATTGGGAAGTGTGCTGTTGGTTAAGCATCGGGTAGACAACTGATGGAGGAGTGGGTAGCATAGAACTAGTTCATATGCTTTCCACACTTTTGGACTAATCTAGTCAAGTCCTTGAGCCTTCTTGGGGTCAAGGGAAATAAGAGCATTGTAAACATATTTTGGAGAATGAAAATGCTTTCCAGGATATTACTGTTGCTACTGTTGATATAGTCGGTAAATGAGGTTGGTGAAGAGTTCTTAGTAAAACTTGAGAAGGCAGTACTGCACTTAAAGACTTCACTTCTTAAGTTATTGGTTTTTGTTCATTTTATTGTACAGTACTGTTATTAGGTATTAATCTTTATTTTGAGCCTTGTATTATGAGGATAAATGAAATGTTATGTAAATATGTTTTTATAAGCAATTTGTAATGGTCTTTGACACAAAACACACAATAATAGCAATAATGACATAACAGCCACATGTGGTAGAGTAGACTAACACTTGAAAGGCTTCATAATCCATCATGCACTGTGAAATATTGTAGTTAAGGATGCTAGCAGGTGTTTGAAGCCATTCAAGGGAAAACTCCTCACATAACCACATGTGGCTGTTACATCATAATTGGCAAAATTACACGTACTCAAAGTGTTAGGTGGCTGTGTTTTGCACCAAACAAATTGGTCAAGAAACAGCCTATTTCATTTGAAAACCATCACGAAAATGATTGTCAATAGAGTGAATTAGCCTGAAAGTGTTAGTTTTGAAGAGACGTGCGAGCACAAGCTGGTTTGTAGCCAACACATGTTTTTCCTGTGTATTCTCAAGTGATAGCGTAAGCTGGTAAGTTATATTTGTAATTGTACACCTATTTTTAGGTAGTGACAATATTCCAGCTGGATTTATCACCCATTACAAGACATTGACTGTGTGTTGTTACGAGGAGTTACCTATCGAAGAGCAGGCTTGGCAACTCCACAAGCAACAGGAAGGTGTCCCAGTGTGTAAAGAAACAATAGCTTTTCTTTCGTTCAGAACTTCATTTATAACTTGTTATTTGATAAAGTTGGCATTTGTGGTTTATTGGAATTTGTTGTAATAACTTGTCAGCGTGCGCAGGTTCTACACTGCATTGTAAAAGGTAATATTCTGGAATGCATGATAGTCAGATTTCTACCAAACTTTTGATGGGCCATCAGTGATAAATTTGCGAACTTTTAGTTCATGGGATTATAATTGTTGTGATCCAGCACAAAGTTACAAGGCCCGGAAGTTAAATTCGTTCGCGAACACTTGTTCTTTGTTTTATAACTCAAGAAAGAAGAAATGCAAAAACAAATCCATGCGCTAAGTTTCCACAAGTTTATTGAAGAATTTTCACAGTGAATTCTATGCCTGTGCAAGCAGCCAGTATCTCAGAATAAGAAAAATGTATGGGTTAACTTTGAGGGACTATAGCGCCTTAATGAAACAAGGTACAATCTTATACTTTGGTCTCTGCATAGTAGAAAGTTAGGTCAATCTTTGAAGCAGTAGTTTGGATTCCTGTAACCTCCCTTTTGTCTATATCAATGGTAAAAAGAACAGCATTTGTGTGGCTTCAAAACCCGCTAGCACCCTTAATTCGATGTTTGTGTCAGTAAATATATGAATGTTATTTTGTTATTGCAAGTACTGGAATTTTAAGTTTGATTATGGATCATGGCCAAAAAACTGAGGTGCAGTGAAACAAGGTAGGTTGCCTACACCTGCAGATAAACTATTTAATGGACATTGAATCACTGCTTCATTTTATGCCTATTTTGAATTACGGGTTAAATTATACTTGCAGGTGTAGACGACCCATAGACTGAATTAAGTACGAATTAAATGTCCAGTGTTATATGTGCAGGTATAGATGATCCATAGATAGAGATATAGAGACTAAATGTGCACAGGTACAGTATATCTGCAGAGATACACAATATTATAATCAAGCGCTAATGAGCCTCAGAAGGCAAGCAGTTAGTAGGCTACCCAGCACGTTTTATTCTTCTCAGTCAACCACACAGTGTTTTCCAATACAATACATGACTTGTAAAACACTTCTATACTAGTCTTTGTTTGCATTTGAGCTATCTGAACTGTGTTAGCTACTAGCAGAAGTTTTACATTAAAATGGATGCACCAAAACTATATGTTTCATAGTCATTGTATCAGAAATCAAGACACACGGTAGTGTGTCGTGCGGCCCAAGAAGCCGGCGCGTAACACCCGTGAGTATATTGACAGGAAGAAAGAAAACGCAATTTTCGCACCTCCGTAGCTCTGTGCTTCCTTGATGAAACAAGACGATTTTTCTGTGGACATTCCCCCCAACTGCAGCACTCCACATTCCAAATTTGGGCGAAATCGCTTCGCGCGTTCCCGAGATATGCGACTTCAAAAATTGGCTCAGTTTCTTCGTTTTTTTTTTTTCTTCTTATTTTTCTTTTTCTTGTCGCACACTTACAAAAATTGCTGTAAAACTCGAACGCCATATCCGATTGCCTTGAAATTTGGCACACAGAAGGGGGATATAAAGGCGCATCTCGGTACCAACTTTGGCTGGAATACGATAAACAGGCAAAGAGTTATGAGCGATTATTCACGAAAATTAACACCAATATGTTGTCACGCCTACAGGGTAAACCGCGTATGGGAAGAAGCTGAAAATCGGTGGGTGAATAGGTTAACTATTGAACCTCAAACCTTTTGTGGTTTGAAAGAAATCGAGCTAAAAAACAGGAAGATACAACGAAAAAACCAGCAGTGTGTAACAATTACGCAATCGAGATTAGCTAATAAAAATAACGACTGCTTGCCACGCCTACCAGATAAACCGCTTCGGGTAATGCTTTGAAAATCGTTGTACAGATGGAGTAATCATCTTAGAAAGGCTCATCAATGGTGTAGAAGAATCAGACTTAAAGCCACGGAGTTATAACACGAAATCCAACTTGGTGCAGCAAGTGCGAGATCGAGATACTCTAATAGAGCAGTCATGCATTCTAATAGAGCAGTCACCCTGAAGAGAATTCAAGAGATCAGCTAGAAACAAGAAACCTGTATAGAGATCAGCTACACACAAGTCACCCTGTAGAGAGATCAGCTAGAAGAAGTTACCTTGTAGGGAGTTCATGCAACTATGGAAATGGATAGTTCAGCTAGAAAAAATCACCTTGTATAGAGTTTAGCTACAAAGAAACCACCATGTAGAGAGTTCAGCTACAAACAAATCGTCCTGTGGAGAGATCAATAGAAGAAGTTACCTTGTAGAGAGTTCAGCTACAAACAAATCTCCCTGTAGAGATATTAGCTAGAAGAAGTTACCTTGTAGAGAGTTCAGCTACAAAGAAACCATCATGTAGAGAGTTCAGCTACAAACAAATCACCCTGTAGAGAGATCAGCTAGAAGAAGTTACCTTGTAGAGAGTTCAGCTTCAAACAAATCACCGTGTAGAAAGATCAGCTAGAAGAGGTCACCTTGTAGAGAGTTCAGTTACAAAGAAACCACCATGTAGAGAGCTCAGATACAAACTAGTGACTTTGTAGAGACATCAGCTAGAAGAAGTTACCTTGTAGAGAGTTCAGCTACAAACAAATCACCCTGTAGAGAGATCAGCTAGAAGAAATTACTTTGGTGAGAGTTCAGCTACAAAGAAACCACCACGTAGAGAGTTCAGCTGCAAAGAAATCACCCTGTATAAAATTCTGCCAGAAGCAAATTGCCCTGTAGAAAGATCAGTTAGAAGAAGTTACCTTGTAGATAGTTCAGCTACAAAGAGATCTCCCTGTAGAGAGATCAGCTAGAAGAAATTACCTTGTAGAGAGTTCAGCTACAAAGAAACCACCATGTAGAGAGTTCAGCTGCAAAGAAATCACCCTGTAGAAAATGCAGCCACAAACAAATTGCCCTGTAGAAAGATCAGTTAGAAGAAGTTACCTTTTAGAGAGTTCAGCTACAAAGAAACCACCCTGTAGAAAGATCAGCTAAAAGAAGTTACCTTGTAGATCGTTCAGCTACAATCAAATCACCCTGTAGAGAGATCAGCTAGTCTAAGAAGAAGTTATCTTGTAGAGAGCTCAACTACAAAGAAACCACCCTGTAGAGAGATCAGCTAGAAGAAGTTACCTTGTAGATCGTTCAGCTACAAACAAATCACCCTGTAGCGAGATCAGCTAGAAGAAGTTACCTTGTAGAGAGTTCAGCTACAAAGAAACCACCATGTAGAGAGTTCAGCTGCAAAGAAATCACCCTGTATAAAATTCTGCCACAAACAAATTGCCCTGTAGAAAGATCAGTTAGAAGAAGTTACCTTGTAGAGAGTTCAGCTACAAAGAAACCATTCTGTAAAGAGCTCAGCTGCAAACAAATCACCTGTACAGAATTCAGCTATGAACAAATCACCCTGTAGAGAGATCAGTTACCTTGTAGATAGTTCAGCTACAAACAAATCTCCCTGTAGAGAGATCAGCTAGAAGAAATTACCTTGTAGAGAGTTCAGCTACAAAGAAACCATCATTTAGAAAGTTCAGCTTCAAACAAATCATCCTGTAGAGAGATCAGCTAGAAGAAATTACCTTGTAGAGAGTTCAGCTACAAAGAAACCATCATTTAGAAAGTTCAGCTTCAAACAAATCACCTGTAGAGAGTTCAGCTACAAACAAATCTCCCTGTAGAGAGATCAGCTAGAAGAAATTACCTTGTAGAGAGTTCAGCTACAAAGAAACCATCATTTAGAAAGTTCAGCTTCAAACAAATCTCCCTGTAGAGAGATCAGCTAGAAGAAGTTACCTTGTAGAGAGTTAAGCTACAAACAAATCATCCTATTGAAAGATCAGCTAGAAGAAGTCACCTTGTAGAAATTTCAGTTACAAAGAAACCACCATGTAGAGAGTTCAGCTACAAACTAGCCACCTTGTAGAGACATCAGCTAGAAAAGTTACCTTGTAGAGAGTTCAGCTACAAAGAAACCATTCTGTAAAGAGCTCAGCTGCAAACAAATCACCTGTACAGAATTCAGCTACAAACAAATCACCCTGTAGAGAGATCAGCTAGAAGAAATTACCTTGTAGATAGTTCAGCTACAAACAAATCACCCTGTAGAAAGATCAGTTAGAAGAAGTTATTTTGTAGAGAGTTCAGCTACAAAGAAACCGTAAAGAGCTCAGCTGCAAACAAATCACCTGTACAGAATTCAGCTACAAACAAATCACCCTGTAGAGAGATCAGCTAGAAGAAGTTACCTTGTAGATAGTTCAGCTATACAAACAAATCACCCTGTAGAGAGATCAGCTAGAAGAAATTACCTTGTAGAGAGTTCAGCTACAAAGAAACCATCATGTAGAGAGTTCAGCTGCAAAGAAATCACCACTGCCCAAATTTCAAGGCAATAGCTCTTTCCAATCTGAAGTTATCAATTGTCAAAGTTGGCAAATTGGATGTGTGGAAGGCCCCTTTTCGCAAATCCGGTCACATATGTAGTATATGTGACCGGATTTACGAAAAAGGGTCTTCCACACACATCCAATTCTATGAACTTGAATGACCATACCTTTGTGCTCAAAGAAGATACTAACCTGACATTTTGTTCATGCATTAACCTATGTTGTTACTCATCACTGTCCAAATTTCAAGGCAATGCTATTTTCCTATCTGACATTATGAACTGCCAAAGTTCGTAAATTGGATATGTGTGGAAGACCCCTTTTCGCAAATCCGGTCACGTATATATAATTTGTACATTTACTGATAAAATATTTATAGTGCATCTACTTCATCTTTTCTTCTTCCTGTAGTAAAGAAAAAAACATAGGTTAAAAAATTCCTAAAGCTGGCCATAGGCCGGCTTTGGGGTATACAAATACAAAAAGAAATGAAATCTAATCCAAAACAGCCAAGCTGTAAAAAAAGTGTGCGGCCCTCAGAAAGGCTATGGTGAAAAAAGATGTGAAATCCAAGGTGGCGGCCAAGAAATGGCTGTGATGGTAGGTTAATGGTAAAAATTTTAATAACGACAATTCAGGTGAATTTTTGTGCCGCTTCACAAAATTTACCTGAATTGTCATTATTAAAATTTTTACCATTAACCTACCATCACAGCCATTTCTTGGCCGCCACCTTGGATTTCACATCTTTTTTCACCATAGCCTTTCTGAGGGCCGCACACTTTTTTTACAGCTTGGCTGTTATGGATTAGATAGCATTGTTTTGTCATACACTAGTCTTTCTAGAACTTTAGACACAATACATAGTAAAGAGATAGGATGATAGTTGTTCACTGCTGCACAATCTGCAGATTTGAATATAGATGTGATAGGATATATCAGCAATTCATTGGGAAGTGTGCTGTTGGTTAAGCAGATTATGGAATGGGTATCATAGAACTGATGCACATGCTTTCCACACCTTTGGACTAATCTGGTCAATTAGCACTGTAAACATATTGTGGAGGAATGAAAATGCTGACCATAATATTACTGTTACTACTGTTGATATAGTCAGTAAATAAAGTTGTTGAAGAGCTCTTGGTGAAACTTGAGGAGACAGTACTGCACTTAAAGATAGGCATGCGTCTATTATACCGGCATAATTTTGGGAATAATAGGTACTGAAAAGCATTGGGGAATATTCCGGAATAATTGGATGAATTCTAAGAATAATTGGTACAAAATTATAAGTTTTTGTTGTGGTGTAGTGTAAAAATCTTTTAGATTTACTACCAAAACAGTGTAAGCATATAAATGGTGAAAAGTGACAAATCGCCTAATTTTTCCCACCATCCTGGACTGATCTTATCTTTCCTGAGTGTACCTTTTCCTAGGAACAGATTCTACTATGTATGTTCATAACTTCAATCCTAGTCTTTCCATAACCAACAGCAGCAGAATCTTTGAGAAACTCAGCCAACTCCTTCTCTTCCTCATTATTTAAGTACTGTTTTGGCCCTGCCATGTGTGACTCTATCCCTAAGTCTGTCTTTCAGTGTTGTTGTAGGAATCACAAATTGAAGAGTGTTGCCACAAGAAGCATTCAAATGAAGGTATTTCAATATCCTTGCCGTTCCACATGCTCACTATTATTGTTTGTTTACTTTTTTGTAATGTTATTATAACAGGTGAACCTGCACATATGACATCATAAGAAAGAATGGTGCCTGAGTTAATGTCTTCCACTGAATGTGCTCCAACTATCAAGTACTGACCAGAAAGTGAAGTGTCCATTACACCTTGCTTTCAGCTATGCTCAGCCTGTTAAATAGTGCTACAAATGAAGAACAGTAGAAATGCCTCTGCAATCAATCCAGTCAACGCAAAAAAATATAAATGATTCATACACCCCAATTACCAATTAACTGATGTGGCCATTATGCTTTGCTTTCAGTTATGTTCAGCTCATTACACAACTTTACAAGCAAGAACAGTAGAAGAAGTGCCTCTGCAATCAATCCAGTCTACATGGAAAATATGGATGATTCCTGTTACAAGCATAGAGAAGCCATCCTCCTACCATGAATCAACACCTTGGCTGTAATGGTACACAAAGGAGGACAAAGTGAAGTCCATGATGTGTGCATTGTATGTACTGCAGTATGCCTAACGACACCTGTGAGGCTGAAGAGATATCAAACAATGAAAAAGTCAAGGCTGTATATATCCTTAGCTGTTATCGAATTATGGTGTTCTCAAGGAATTTAGTTAGTTAGTTATTCAGTCAGTCAGGTAGTAGAAAATGCCATTAAATATTAAAATTCATAGCAACATTTTTGAAGCACTTCAGGTCATACTGAAGGCACTTTTGAACTTGGTTATATTTAACGAATACTTCCAAAGTGTCATGAAGGTATTGTGAGGCTGGTTTTAGGGTGATATTTTTGGCCAAAAAAGCCCAAACCTTCATGATCCATAATATATAATACTACTGTACTCTATGATACCATTATAGCCAAATAGCATTTTAATAATTGCACATATAGACCATGACACACCACTTGATGTATTGTATATATGTGACCGGATTTGCGAAAAGGTACCTTTTTCACACACAAAATTTGACCAATTTTTTGATTTGTATGAATTCATAACTTTTTAACTATTGTATATAGTCATCTGAACTTTTCCATGAGTGTATAGCTACAGTATCTGGCTGCATTTTGATTCAAACTGCAACTTAATCAGTGTAAGAAGTCAACAGCTATGACATTTTGTTTGCTAGTATGTAAAATGTGTGGAAAAGGTACCTTTTCGCAAATCCGGTCGCATATAACAATTAAGGGTACACATATAATATGGCATTGTTACAATATTGTAGTTTAAGGAGAATGGTGTTGAGTAAAATAGTGCATTCTCAACTATACTGGCTATTTTATATCTCATAGGCATTAGCACTAATTTAGCCATGTGGTCTATCTTATTTAGACAAGTATTGTGTTTTACTGTATCATGTACGTACAAACTATGTGACAAGTTTCATGCTTTCATCCCACTGTGCACAAAAGGCCTTACAACCCTTAGCTATTATGACAATTTTTTGGAAAATTGTGTTGTGATGAAAGCTTGAAATTTGACACAACATTAAGAAAGGCTCTCAGAAAGATTTAGGGCCAATTTTTATATCTACGTATAAGGCCACTTCTCTACAAAAAATTGGCCCTTTCTGTTTTATTTCCCTTTAACTTCAATTAAATGGTTAACTTCTGCCATAGAATTGAAGAAAACCGATATGGTTTTTATTTGAAGTCAAACGCATATTTTATTCTAAAAGGTTTTTGCATGCTACAGTGGAACCTCAAACCTCTTGGGACCAGGGGTGGTCCAATGGTCTGAAAAGTCCACATCTTTGAAATTGTGTATAAATAACCATAAACAACACTGGTTAATATATCATACAATAGTTTAGTGTTGTGAACTGGTACAGGGATATAGAAAAATTAAAGCATTGTTTTACCCCAGATACCCTTCATCTCATATATGTTGAGTAATGTTTGTATCATAAAATGAAATATAACAACTCAGATGTAAATACAAAGCCATAAGTAACTTGGTTCATTCATATTGAGAAAGCAACAATTTTTAATGAGTACTTTAACTCCGTGTTTACAACTGAAGACTGTACTAGCTTGCAATCTCTGCATGAGTCTGTACAGTGTAATGAAATGCTTATTGATTCTACATGTATACAATTCACATCAGAGAATGTTTTTGAAGAACTTAGCAATCTACAACACGATAAACCCTGCGGTCCAGATAATCTACTGGTTCAATTGTTAACAGTCACAGCTGAATTCATCTCCTTACCTATATCTCATCTATTCCAATGGTCACTGTCCTCTGGTACTCTGCCTAGGGACTGAGTGACTGCCAACATTGTACAAAAAGGGTGATAAATACCTTCCATCAAACTATCACCCTTACTTCAATTGTTGTGAAAGTTATGGAAAGAATTATTCATCATCAACTTGTATGTGCTTTAGAATCTAAACATCTTATTACTGATTCCCAACATAGCTTTCACCATAAACGCTCAACTGTTATTCTTTTACTTCAGTAATTAATGACTGGGCATTTTGCCTTGAAGGATGGAACTCAGTTCACTGTGTATTGTTAGAGGCATTTGACTCAGTTCCACATTGTCACCCATGTTTAAGCTTGAATGTCTTGGTATCTAGAGAAATGTACTCTCTTGATTTAACTCATTTCTAACTAATCGCTATCAAGGAGTTGTAATGGTAGCTTCTCAGAATGGTTTCCTGTTTGTTCAGGTGTCCCTCAAGACTCTGCTCTTGGGCCCCTGTTACTTTTACTTTATATTGTTGAAATCCACCATATTATTTCTAATAGTACTGTTAAGTTATTTGCTAATGACATCACCCTATACAAGCAAATTGTTACAACTCGTGATGAAGCCTTACTTCAAGAAGACTTGACCAAAATTTATCAATGGTCAATCACAGTTATGGCAACTCAAATTGAATATTTTAAGCGATCCCTACCGACTTGTAAATACCATCTCAGTGGCCAACCAATTCCATCTAAATCAGTAGTTTGGTACAGTGTACTTTGGGATTAATTCTCATTAATGGAGTGATCATGTTAAACACATATCAGCAATAGCTTCCCGTTCTCTCAACTTTTTAAGACACACTCTTTTGCAAGTCCACCTACTGTTAAAGCTGCTGCCTACAATTGCCTTGTTAGGCCTTTATTGGAATACGCTGCTAATGTATGGTATCTATATTCTGCCAGAGACACTGCTCAACTGGAAGCAATATAGCAAAAGGCCTGCACACTTGGTGTGTGGTAGCTGTAATTCTCATACCTGTAACTGGTCCAAATCTTCCACCTCTTGTCTATAGGACTTAAGATGATGGCCTTCACTACATATCTGTCGGTCGTACCTTGCTATAGCTCAAGTACATGACATTCTACATAACAGGGTCTCTATCCCATTTAATTTACATTTTAAGTTCTCTAACAATTGTATAAATTCTTCATTCCTTTGGAACTTACTACCTGCAGAATTTTTTAAAATCATCCCCTTTCTGGTTCGTACTTCATCGTATTCTGTTTAACTAACTGACCTCATTTATTTTGTCTTGTTCTTGTATAGATATTTTTGTGTGTCATGTTCTGTTGTAAGTTTATTTATGGTTGTTTTTGTGCTTGTACTTTTATGTATGTCTCTGTAAAGGGAGCACGTTTGTAGACTTTGCCTTTTGTGAGTGTTAAGTTTCTATATTCAACACACACCCTGCACAAGATATGATAACAAATTGTGCCCCAGTCAGACAACAATTATTGTGGTACCCAAACATGGGTACTCTCTCTTGAGTAGGAAGCTTAGCAATCCTCTGATCTGGAGTGGCAAAGACTAATGGCCACTTTTAAAAAAAATCTGGAACACAATAGCATATCGATAGCCATTAGCTGTCAGTAGCAATTCATCAATATCTGCTCCCATAATCTGGTCCACAGGGGTAGACTACATTTTGAGATTTTGGTCCATCACCTTGCATGTTGCTCTGGCAGGTTTGGTGTGTCCAATATGGCTTTAATAGCAGCATTGTGTGTTATGATGGTCACAATATGTCATAGTAGTTTCCCATAGTACTGCTAGCATTTCCAATTTGGCTATAGAATAATTGAACTCAGCTGCATGCAGAGACAGAGCAGGCGACTGGATGTATTTTCTTATCTTCTTGATACAGTGATAGTATTGCTCCCAAACCCTGCTTGCAAGTGTCAGTTTCTAGTGTAAAATCCTTGTTTAAATCAGGACAGACTAGTACAGGTGCTGTTAATGACTGACTTCACAAACATTCAAATACTATACTTCACTATCAGCAGTCCAATTAAACATTGCTCATTTTATAGTGGATGAACAATCATAGCATAATCCTTGATATAACACTGATAGTGAGATGTACAGTAAGTTCCAAGAACTGTTGTAAAAATCTCAAATTATCAGGTGTAGGGAAGCACTTTAGAGCATCCAGGTTCAGTAGTTTAATTCAGCTTGTGTGACCAGATGACCCAAATAATTATTCTACTTCTTCACAAACAAACTTGCTTTTGTGTGTATTGAGGTTCAAGCCTGCATCAAACACAGTTCTCAAGTGAATAACATTGAAATGACTCTGAAAAAAATTATCACAACATCCAAATAATCAGATTCAATTTTTCTATAACCAGACTATAATCCATATAACACTCTCAGCATATAATGTTGGAAAACAGCAAGTCCATTCATCACCCCATAAGGCATCACATTTAAATTGGTATAATTGTTGGGTGATAAATTCAGTCCTGCTAATAACCAGTCGCGAGATGTAAAGTTGTAAATACTGGGATCTTAAGAGATGATTAACCCTTGTTAAAGGGAATACATCTGGGTTGGTTATATAATTTGGTACACAAAATAATTGGAGTGTTCCATCCCTTTTTAAAAATAGGACTTGGCTATGGACTCTAAGATGGTTTTGTCACCCTAATTGTTAGCATCTTCTCCAATTTGTCAGCCACTTCCTTCCTAACAGCGAAGGGTACTCTCCTAACAGGCTGCTTCCTTGGGGGTTCAGGGGAAATGGAACACTCAACTGTCACTGTGGATCATAATCTAGAAGAATAAACAATATAACCCACTTTTTCTACTCTTGGGAAGACGAACTGCAAAGGAACTACAGAAACATCTGCCTAGAAGCCTTGTAAAGAAACTTACAATAGAAAGGGTAACATCTCACAAGTGTTTCTAATCAAAACTATATGCATATCAGCTATTACTTCTGCAACAGTGTCTGTACAAACTTCACATGCACAGGGTACAGTGCTTTTAAAGCATTATAATTATTTATTTGAACGTTCTTTACAAATTCTAGAGTCTCTTGTTAGGACCAATCCCACCTCTGTCTTCTTGCTTCCTGCCTGTGGAAAAATGTTTCCTCCACTTGGACCAAAGGCTGAAGCAGTCAAATTTCTATGTGTAACTTGCACATCAAGGTGATAGTCAACTATAACCAACCTATGACATACTGCATCAGATAACTGCAGTTGGTCAGGTGCTACTAACTTAATGTACAAAGCACCATACAATATTTTCTTGGTGGGGTCTATTGAACGGAACAGAACGTAATGATGGACTAAATGGTGGAATGGAATCTTTCTCAAATTGAAGTTTGCAGCTTACCATTGCTGTAGAAGTTCTTGGTGACACCTCCAGCAAGTAATTAAACGTACCCCAAGAAAGATAGAAACAATTTAAGGATCGATTGTGGGTCCTTGTTGCTTGTCATTAGTAATGAAGTACTAAGCTGACTCAGCATGTTCATCTTGAGATGTATCAAGTAGGGAACTTAATGCATGACTTGTTTGTACTAGTATGAGAGTTGTTTTTTTGCTTACTTTGACTTTAGAATGCACGGTCTGGGAGCTACACTACACTATAGGAAATAAGTATGGTGACAAACTCAGTCTAAGCATCTTGTCTTTCAATGAATACTATATAATCTATCAGGCTTCATTGCTTAAATGTATTCAATAGCTATAACCAACATTCATAACAAGCTCACCTTGTCCGTTCTGTACTAAAAATATTACTGCATTGCGGTTGGCGCGAGCCTCTTAATAATAATCACTCATTTATAACGGCCATAGCCACTAAAATGCTGCTGACCACCTTATACAGGTTTTCTCTATAACAGCCACCTGTATGTAAAGGCCAGATACATCTGGTCCCAAGGTGACCATTCTAGACAGGTTCCACTGTATATAGATTTAAATACTTGATATGAATTAGTGCCTTTAGATAAATTGTTCCAAAGCAAAATCATAAATGGAAAAAACAAGGACTGGTGAGGTCTTGATTGATGACAGTGGTTGGAGATTAAAAGGGTGGTAATTTCTTGTTCTTGAATATGTTGCAAAGTGGAGGTACAAATCATTGGGATATCAATTTCATTGTGTATAGTAAATAATCAAGCATTATATTGTATTCATTTGCCCTCCACTTAAATATGCCACATCATTGGCAGTCTACCTTGATATCTCAACTATCCAACGCAGAGCAGCCTGCTTTGTAACAAACACATGTGATCCCACTGTAATTTCATGGACCAGCTGGACTGGGGATCACTTGAATGTAGACGAATGAATTTAACCTGTCTTGTATGAAGTGAAGTATGTGAAATGTTACACCTAGGATTCTTAGGTGGTATGTGATTAATGTGAGCATTCTATTTCTGGTCTGACTAGATACACTGAAATCACACATATATACATCTTAGTTCAAATCACATTTCCCTTGTGGATATGGGCATGATTTCACATGTATGGAAGGCTTAATTGAAATCTGGTTGATCTTGGAGTTTTGGCATTTAGCCTGATTCATGGCTATGGCAGTCAGACTCATCCTTGAATTTGTGCAACAGAAAAATCAGCTCAATACTGAATACTGTATGTCTGGCATCAGTCCACTGCACCAGCTGTTAATAACTCCATACATGCACTTTAATAATGTTTGCAGAATATATAGCCTCCTTGCGGTGTCTGCCAAAATATTTGCTCCTCACACACTGCACAAAATTTGTCAAGTTTTAATTCAGCTGGCTCTTTCCTGTCACCGGTGTCTTCCTGCTTGCTTTATTTTTAGAATAGCTGCATTCAGTATAACTTGAAAAGCCAGCCCAGATGTTTTCTAAAGTCAAAATAAGCAAAACAGCTCACATACTAGTAAGAACAAGTGTCCTTCTTGATATATCCGTAGATAAACCATGGATGAACATCACTGAGACAGCTGATCACACAATTAGTACTTCGTTACAAATGACAACCAACAAGAACCCACAATCGATCCTTTGATTGTTTTTATCTTATATTTAATCACCCGCTGGACTCGGCTGGAGGTGCCACTGATAACTTGTAAGGGCAGTTTCAGCAATGGTAAGTTGCAAGCTTCCATTTGAGAAAGCGTTCCGTTCCGTGGTTTAGTCCATCATTCCGTTCCATTCCGTAGAATAGACCCCACCTGTTTTCTTACCAAAAGTAATATTCACATCTATATCTCCTTCTAAGTTTATGGGCTTTGAATCATAGGTGCATACTTTTGTTTATCAAGTCTGACCTTACTGGACTTCAACCCAGCTGATGAATATAATGTGATAAAACCACAACAGATAATTGTTATGTCTGATCCTGTGTGTATCAAACTAGTAACTGGTACTCCCTCAACTTTGACTTCAACACAACACAAATCTCTGCCACCTTCCACATAGGATCTGGTCCATATCATCTTGTTATCCTTTGGATTATTTGTATTTGTATCTTAGCCAAAAGTTTGACATTGTGCATGAACTAGTAATAGTAACCTAAGAACTAAATGTACTTTCTATTGAGCTGAACATCCCAGCTGGCTGCCATTGGGTTATTGGTTGTAGTGTACCTGTTCCCAATTTCCCAACTGATATAAATGTGACCGCGGATCTGCGAAAAAGGGACATAATCGCACAAGCCTAAATTACAGTAGCTATAAAGCATTGAATACACTGGGAGAAATACTTGCGTATTATTGAAAAATTCCATAAATTTTTAAACCCCTCTTTCTTAGTGAAGGAAGGGACTAACATTACAAACCTGGATAACAACATATTCGCCTGCTCAAGAGAAGTTTGAATATCTTTGTTTCGTTACAGTAGACCCAAGGATATGTAAGTTACGAGCGTTTGTTTACGTTATGTTGAAGTGATCATGCGCAATCGATTTTTCTTCACGAATTTTACCTTTGTATGCAGTGAAGAAGGGGAGCATAGGGAAAGCTTACCCAGTAATTGATTCCCCTGTTCATGGCAAACACTATGGTAAAAATGTTAGCTCCGTACCTCAATCTGTTGGTAAGTTACAACCATTTTTGTAAGCGCCTGTAATTTATCTTCCTTGCTGTACAATTGATTTTTCTGTTGTTGCTACTTTGTAGGGCTGTAACTCCCACAGTTATTGCCATATGAAGCTGAAACTTTGCCAGTGGGTAGACTTGGCTAAGTAGATTATAAATATTTAATAAACAGGAATTCAAAAAAATGCTATTATGTCCTGTTTTTACAGATCCAGTCACAAATATCCAGCTCTCTGAGTTATTTGTCAAACTTGCTTGCTTCAAGCCTCCAACTATTTGATTGAAGAAATGGGGTAGCACTAACACTTGTAATACCTGTTTGTCTATTTGCATCTACATGGTCAGTCTTCCAAAATAACTACGTAGTTCTATTTCCATCTGTTGTAGTCTATCTTATAAATGTTTCATTTTCATCTCCTTTTCAAACATCAGGTTATGACGAACTAAATTCTGTTGGCAGTTTGTTTGCCAAAGATCTTTATTTCTATCCCTTGCCATTTTCACCACCTTTGAGATCTTGTACCTGTGAACAAGATAACTGTTTTTGAAGGGCTTCATTCTTAGTAGTCAATTCTGTCACTTTGGCTCTCTCCATCTCTAAGATTCCAGAAGATGCTCCTGCTGTGCTGATAGTTCTTTCTTCAAATGTGCCACCTCCTGCAGCCGTGTGTTTGCCAACTCAGTGTTCATAAAGCTCAGAACTTGCTCCAAATGTTTTCTACTTGCTCTTCCCTGTGAAGTATGGTCATCTAATTCATTTGAAGCCTCACTGTCTTGATCTGGCATTGTCCTAGATGAATCTGTCACCAAAGTTGAAACTGACAGTTCTCTCTCTGGAGCTGGTGACGATGTTCTGTATTGCACAATGTAACTGTAAGAAATATTTCATTGAAATCTTACAAAGATAGTTGTTCCCTTTAATTCCTCAGTCTGTGTGGCCGCTACTTGAATATCAGCGGGGTAATGGTTACTCTCAGTAAGTATTACACTTACAGTATTGTTACTATTATATCATTGCTTAAAACTGAAGGCAAATCCAGTTCCTAAAGCTTAAGTCTCTTAGAACTGAGAGGAAAGTTTACTGTTGTATACTAAACATCTAGCTATCCTGCTCACAGGCAAGAAAGCTATATATCTATAGAAACAAAGTCTATTGCTGTTTAGAGTACTACCTCTTAACTACATTGTCTCTCACCTAGCCTCACTTCTCTAAGTAGCACACTCAGTCAAGGTCCCAAATTTCTTCATAACTTTCTTTTTCATCCATAACTTTTTTACCCAAAAGGGAACTTTAGAGGGTTTGGATGTGTTAATCTCCAGAAAATTCTGCATCTATTAATTTCATCTTACTTCCAGGTATGGCCATTTTTTTTACATTTAACAACTGGACTAATAAACAATGGGTAAGATACTTGCATGTTTCGAATAGAAATTCTGTAATTTTTTACATACATTTTTCTTTGTGATGAAAGGATCTAACTGTAAAAATTGGATATCAACTTATTCATCTAATCAAGAAAAGTTCTAAAATCTTTGTTTCATTGCAGTAGACCAATGGATACATGAATTATTGACATTTGTTTACATCACATCAAAACAGTCATACGCAATTTATCTTTCTTCACTGATTTCGTCTCTGTATGCAGTGAAGAAAGGCTATATGTGACTGGACCTGCAAAAATAAGGCATGTGGGCACATAAAAGTTACCTACTTTTTCAAATTTTGATTCGTCATAACTTTGTATTCCATTACTGCTTGGCCATGAAATTTTCAGCATGTATTAAAGGTTTAGTTGACTTCAAAGTACAAGTTACAGAATAAAATATTCCATCCCAGTACTGAGATATGAGACGTTACATGTTGGGGTGTATTTTTTTGCCCACATTCCCTATTTTAGCAGGCCCGGTCACATATAATAAAAACCTACCCAGCAATAAATTCCCTTCTCCATGGCAAACATGATAGTGCAAGTTGTAACTCTGTATATCTTTGCATGAATAAGTTGCAACCATTTTTAAAAGTGCCTGTAATTTGTTTTCTCTATGCTTTCTGTACAAATTAATCTTTCTGTTGTTGCTACTTGTAACTCCAAATTGTATTCACATACGAGGTCAAAACTTCACTAGAGCATACTTTTAACTATGTAGAGTATAAGTAAAATGTACCATTAAAGGTGCTCTGTACAGATCATGTACGGCTCCCATGAAATTACCATAACTCACAAATGGTTTAGGCAAATATACTGTACTTTCTTACTGGATATAAGCTAACACTAGAGCACACTTTAGTCCAAACCCAACTGCTAAATTGCTGTAGAATGTGAGTTATAATTTTCCCTTTAAACTAGAACTAGTCTTACAGTTTACATACTAGAGCCTTGATACTTTCATGATACACTATACAAAACAGTACAAACTATTGTGTGTTTTTATTTTTGTCTTTTAGCTTCTCAATCATTAGATACTCAAATTCCGGTTTGACACTGCCACCAATCTTTCCTTTCACTTCCATGCTATTTGTCACCCGAAGTTGCTATCAAAAACTGCAAGCGCTCTTTTTTTAGCAAAATTACTACAGTAACTCATCCAAAATTTTCTTGCCTTTTGGGTGAAAAATGACAGACTAGTTATATTTTAAACATAAGGATGTAGAATAGCAAGGGGTATGCCTGTTGCCTAACACACATGTGCTAAAAATTTAGTAATAAGCTACAGACTAATTAATGACTATAATATTTCCATCAATGTAAAAGATAACTTGTTTCACCATGTGATTGTGGAAGCCTTACATAAGCTGTACAGCGCACCCTTAAGCCAGATTTTTGCCAGATCTGGTCACAAATAGTCCGGAAAAACGTAGCAGAATTTTGCTTAACCAGTCACATATGTAATTGTGTTGTATTATGCAGTACCAGCCACAAGCATGCAATAATGACTTACAGGTATTTAGAATTGCAGGTACTATACATATAAAGCGGTGTTAACAAAGCTTGATTGTTTAAAATTTGAATTTAGAAGAGTACTCCTGCAGGTGTGCTGATATGTAACACCATGTATTAAATGGGCAGTTTCAATTGTTATTGAGCTAATAATAGCTTCATGCAGAGATTAAAGTTAGTTGAACATGGCTATTAGTACAAAAAATCATGGCTATTGCAACCACTTTGAAAATGAAAATGTAAATTCCAGTGTGCTAGGAATTATCAATCACCATACTGTATCAAGACACACGGTAGTGTGTCGTACGGCCCAAGAAGCCGGTGCGCCACACCCGTGAGTATATTGACAGGAAGAACGAAAATGTCATTTTCACACCTTTGTATCTCAGTGATTACTTATCCGCATAGGCGGCGGAAAGGGGGGGGCTAGGGGGCTAAAGCCCCCCCTAGGTCTGCTGAGGGGGGGCTCAGCCCCCCCTCAGAATGATATCACACCGAAATTATCTTTCTTGGAGTGGGGCTGAAAACCGTGATAAAGATCGAGATACTCTAATAGAGCAGTCACTCTAATAAAGTAGTCAGTGTGTAGCGAGCTATGTAATGATTTTTATGTAGTTTATCAGCTAGAAATGGTAGCTGGTGAGGTGGAAAGCTCTTGTAAGTTGGTTGTGACCTTTTTTTTTTTTTTTTTTTGGTCTCACCTTACCAAAATGTGACTGGATTTTGGAAAAACGATCCAAATCGCACATTAGAAGTTCCGAGATAAACGGTTTTATAGAATTGAAGCCAGCATAACTCTCCAAGGATAGCAAGCACGCGTATGAAATTTACACAAAAGATGCATCAATCTGTTACCTTTCAAGCCACTTCCAGTACTTGTAGCTGCTTGTACAGTTTCCCGCCAAATAAGATAGAAACTCTGAGCAGTTGGACGAGCGAAGTAGTATCACGAGTGCTCACAAAGGGGTGGAGGCTGGGGGGTGGCGGGGAGGGCAAAAGTTAGACCTCAAAATGGAGGCAGACCACGATTGGAGTCCAGACACCAGATTACAGGGCTGTGCTGGCTCCATAGTGGCTGATATGTAGCAAAATCAGCAGAGAACACGTCTGGCCAACATTATAAGGCTGTCCACCAGTAAACCACTGACTCTTGCCAAGCCAGGTCCTTCACAAGGCCTGAAACCGCCATTTGAGCACTCCACACCACCCAGAAAAGACGTGTGTAAAAACCAGCCTCGTGTAGTTTGAGTAGTGCTGAGGGTCAAAACTTGTAGTACGATAGTGTAGCTATTCACTGGTGGTGTTAGTTTGATTTTGCCTGATGTGCGATTTGGATCGGTTCTGTAAAATCTGGTCACAAATATAGAAATAAGTCTGGGTCAGCTCAGCGGAGCCCCCCCTCATATCAAGTACTTCCTCCGCCACTGCTTATCCGATTGGAACCAAACTTGCTACACAGTTGTCCGCCAGCCAGGGGAGTCTAGATTCCAAATTTGAAGGAAATCGCTCCAGCCATTTCCGAGATACGAGCTGCCAAAGTTTCGTTTTTTTTTCTTTCTTCTTCGTCTTTTCGCATACTTGCAAAAATTGCTATAACAAGCAAACGCGTACTCCGATCGCCATGAAATTTGGCACACAGAAAGGGAGTCCAATGGCGAATCCTAGCATCAGATTTGGTACAAATCCGATGAATGGTTCAGGAGTTATGACCGATTATTCGCGTAAAACAAGATCGATTTGTTGTCACGCCTACATGGTAAACCGCTTCATGGAATGAGTTGAAAATTGCTATGTAGATGGAGTAACCATCGTAGGAGTGCCTTTTGGTGGTTTGAAAGGAATCGAGATAAAGACCATGAAGATATGACACAAAACCCAACCTGTGTCACAATTACGCGATCGATTTTTATAAATAAAAAAGTATTAGTTTTCACGCCTACTAGGCAAACCGCTTAGAGCAATGAGCTGAAAATCGGTGTATAGCTGGAATAATCTTCATAGAAAGTCCTTGCAGTAGTACAGAAGAATCGGATTACAAACCACTGAATTAGGCTCCTATTTGGTGATTATTAGTTTCTCATCCACCGCCCGCATCCTTCTTAAGCTACCGCATGGTAAGCCATTATTTTACTCTGTGCATGTTCAGAAGAACACGTGATACCAAACTGTTCCAATTTTTTTTGTTGATGAACGCTACAATGCGCTATATATCGCCAGGAGAACTATTGTTTCCTTAGCAAATTTCTGCAGTGCCAGTTGCAATCGTATTCTATCAACTTCATCAAAGCAGGCTTTCAGTTTACTGTCGAAAACAGTTGGCGATCACGAAAAGTAGAATCAGCTGGTGAAGGAAATGTTTGTTATAAGAAAGAAAGACAATTTGGACAAGGTCTGTACATCAGTGTGTTAATATTATAAAATAATGGTATAATGGTAATACCCTCCCGCCAGCATCATAGTAATTAGAAAGGCTGGATGAGAAACTAATAATCACTAGGCGTGAGGCTATTATGCTCCAAATATTGAGCATTATGCTTTCGAGCAGTGCTCAAAAAATTGCCTATTATGCTTTTGAGAATTGCCGATTATTCCCAAAATTATGCCACCATAATTGGTTAATAATACCACTTTATTGTTGTATCACACCTTTTCATTGCTGTTTAAGTTTCAAATAGTCTTGAAATCTTTAGCTGGTTGCTGTATTAGAGTATTTTATTTCGATGTGACTGCTTTATTAGAGTAAATGATATTCAGTGACTGTTCTATTAAAGTTTCTGACTGCTCTATTAGAGTATCTCGATCTTCTTTAACGGAATTGTGCTATCTGTGGATTTTCCTACTGTTAAAGCTTTATAAACACCTCAAAATGCTAGCATAATTCCTGATTCCCACACATACCTATTATGCCCGAAATTATGCCGGCATAATCGCCGCATCCCTAATAATCACCAAATAGGGGCCTTATGATTCTAAAGCCAACTCCGTGTAGCAAATGCGAGATCGAGATACTCTAATAGAACAGTCACCCTAATAGAGCATTCGGCTAATTTATTTACCCCATTATAGAATTTTATTACATCACAAGTTATTCTGTAGGGAGTTCAAACAGTTAATCTTATAGACAGTTCAGCAAGAAGCAAGTCACCATGTGGAGAGTTAAGCAAATATATCACTATAGAGATTCAGAACATTACAAGTCACACTGAAGAAAGTTCAGCTATAAACAAGTCATGCACCCTGTAGAGAATTCAGCTAGAATTAAGTCACTCTCTAGAGAATTCAGCTACACAGAATTCAGCTACACACAAGTCACTGTGGAGAGAGTTCAGCTACAAACAAATTACCCTGCAGAGAGATCAGCTACAAATAAAACACTTTGCAGATTGTTCAGCTACAACAAATCAGCCTTTAGAGTAATCAGCAATGAACAAATCAACACAAATCTACCTGTAGAAAGATAAGCTAGAAACAAATCACCCTGTAGAGAGTTCAGCTACAAAAAATCACCCTGTAGAGACATCAACTAGAAACTAGACACAATGTAAGGAGTTCAGCTACAAGCAATCACCTTGTAGAGAGTTCAGCTAAAACAAATCAACCTGCAGAGAGATCAGCTACAAACAAATTACCCTGTAGAGAGATCTTCTATAAACAAATCAACCTGCAGAGAGATCAGCTACACACAAATCAACTTGTAGAGAGATCAGCTATAAAAAATCACCCTGTGGAGACATCAGCTAGAAACTAGACACAATGTAAGGAGTTCAGCTACAAGCAATCACCCTGTAGATAGTTCAGCTAAAACAAATCAACATGCAGAGAGATCAGCTACAAACAAATCACCTTATAGAGAGTTCAGCTACAAACAGATTACCCTGTAGAGAGATCAGCTAGAAACTAGACACAATGTAAGGAGTTCAGCTACAAGCAAATCACCCTGTAGAGAGTTCAGCTAAAACAAATCAACCTGCAGAGAGATCAGCTACACAAATCAACTTGTAGAGAGATCAGCTACAAACAAATCACCCTGTAGAGAGATCAGCTAGAAACTAGACACAATGTAAGGAGTTCAGCTACAAGCAAATCACCCTGTAAAGAGTTCAGCTACAAAAAAAACCAACAGGTAGAGCAATCAGCTAGAAACAAATCACCCTGAAGAGAGGTCAGCTACAAAAAATCACCCTGTAGAGATATCAGCTAGAAACAAATCACCCTGAAGAGAGGTCAGCTACAAAAAATCATCTTGTAGAGAGATCAACTACAAACAAAACACTTTGCAGAGAGTTCAGCTACAAACAAATCAACCTTTAGAGCGATCAGCAACAAACAAATCAACCTGTAGAGAGATCATCTAGAAACAAATCAGCTTGTAGAGAGATCAGTTACACAAAAATCAACCTGTAGAGAGATCAGCTACAAACAAATCACCTTATAGATAGTTCAGCTACAAACAAATTACCCTGCAGAGAGATAAGCTACAAATAAAACACTTTGCAGATTGTTCAGCTACAACAAATCAGCCTTTAGAGTAATCAGCAATGAACAAATCAACACAAATCTACCTGTAGAAAGATAAGCTAGAAACAAATCACCCTGTAGAGAGTTCAGCTACAAAAAATCACTCTGTAGAGACATCAACTAGAAAGTAGAAACTAGACACAATGTAAGCAGTTCAGCTACAAGCAATCACCCTGTAGAGAGTTCAGCTAAAACAAATCAACCTGCAGAGAGATCAGCTACAAACAAATCACCTTATAGAGAGTTCAGCTACAAACAAATTACCCTGTAGAGAGATCAGCTAGAAACTAGACACAATGTAAGGAGTTCAGCTACAATCAAATCACCCTGTAGAGAGTTCAGCTGAAACAAATCAACCTGCAGAGAGATCAGCTACACACAAATCAACTTGTAGAGAGTTCAGCTACAAGTAAATCACCCTGTAGAGAGTTCAGCTACAAACAAACCAACCTGTAGAGCGATCAGCTAGAAACAAATCACCCTGAAGAGAGGTCAGCTACAAAAAATCACACTGTAGAGATATCAGCTAGAAACAAATCACCCTGAAGAGAGGTCAACTACAAAAAATCATCTTGTAGAGAGATCAACTACAAACAAAACACTTTGCAGAGAGTTCACCTACAAACAAATCAACCTTTAGAGCGATCAGCAACAAACAAATTAACCTGTAGAGAGATCATCTAGAAACAAATCAACCTGCAGAGAGATAAGCTAGAAACAAATCACCCTGTAGAGAGTTCAGCTAAAACAAATCAATCTGCAGAGAGATCAGCTACAAACAAATAACCTTATAGATAGTTCATCTACAAAAAAATTACCTTGTAGAGAGATCGGCTACAAACAAATCACCCTGCAGAGAGATCAGCTACACATAAATCAACTTGTATAGAGATCAGCTACAAACAAATCACCCTGTAGAGAGATCAGCTAGAAACTAGACACAATGTAAGCAGTTCAGCTACAAGCAAATCACCATTTAGTGAGTTCAGCTACAAACAAATCAACCTGCAGTGAGATCACCTACAAAAAAGCACCTTGTACAGAGTTCAGCTACAAACAAATAACCCTGTAGAGAGATCGGCTACAAACAAATCAACCTGTAGAAAGATCAGCTACACACAAATCAACTTGTAGAGAGATCAGCCACAAACAAATCACCCTGTAGAGAGTTCAGCTAAAACAAATCAACCTGCAGAGAGATCAGCTACAAACAAATCAACCTGCAGTGAGATCACCCACCAAAATGCACCTTGTACAGAGTTTAGTTACAAACAAATTACACTGTAGAGAGATCAGGTAGAAGAATTCACCTTGTAGAGAGTTCAGCAACAAAAAACCACCATGTAGAGAGTTCAGCTGCAAACAAATCAGCCAGTAGTAAGATCAGCTAGAAGAAGTCACCTTGTAAAGAGTTCAGCTACAAAGAAACCATCATGTACAGAGTTCAGCTACAAAGAAACCACCATGTAGAGTGTTTAGCTGCAAAATATTACCTGTAGAGAGTTCAGCTAGAAACATATCACCCTGTAGAGTGATCAGCTAGAAGAGGTCACCTTGTAGAGAGTTCAGCTACAAAGAAACCACCACATAAAGAATTCAGCTGCAAATAAATCACTTGTAGAGAGTTCAGCTACAAATAAATCCCCCTGTAGAGGGATCAGCTAGAAGAAGTCACCTTGTAGAGAGTTCAGCTACAAAGAAACCATCATGTAGAGAGTTCAGTTACAAACAAATCACCCTGTAGAGAGATCAGCTAGAAGAAGTTACCTTGTAGAGTGTTCAGTTACAAAGAAACCATCATGTAGAGAGTTCAGCTGCAAACAAATCACTCTGTAGAGAGTTCAACCTCAAACAAACCACCTTGTAGAGAATTCAACTACAACAAATCACCCTATAGAGAAGTTACCTTGTAGAGAGTTCAGTTACAAAGAAACCATCATGTAGGGAGTTCAGCTACAAAGAAACCACCATGTAGAGAGTTTAGCTGCAAACAAATCACCTGTAGAGAGTTCAGCTACAAAAAAATCATCCTGTAGAGAGTTCAACTAGACGAAGTCACCTTATAGAGAGTTCAGCTACAAAGAAACCATCATGTAGAGAGTTCAGCTGTAAAGAAACAACCATGTAGAGAGTTCAACCTCAAACAAACCACCTTGTAGAGAAGTCAACTACAACAAATCACCCTATAGAGAAGTTACCTTGTAGAGAGTTCAGCTACAAAGAAACCATCATGTAGAGAGTTCAGCTGCAAACAAATCACTCTGTAGAGAGTTTAGCTACAAAAAAATCACCCTGTAGTGAGTTCAACTAGACGAAGTCACCTTATAGAGAGTTCAGCTACAAAGAAACCATCATGTGGAGAGTTCAGCTGCAAACAAATCACTCTGTAGAGAGTTCAGCTACAAAAAAATCACCCTGTATAGAGTTCAACTAGACGAAGTCACCTTATAGAGAGTTCAGCTACAAAGAAACCATCATTTAGAGAGTTCAGCTGCAAACAAATCACTCTGTAGAGAGTTCAGCTACAAAAAAATCACCCTGTATAGAGTTCAACTAGACGAAGTCACCTTACAGAGAGTTCAGCTACAAAGAAACCATCATGTAGAGAGTTCAGCTGCAAAGAAACCACCATGTAGAGAGTTTAGCTGCAAACAAATCACCCTGTAGAGAGACCAGCTATAAGAGGTCACCTTGTAGAGAGTTCAGCTACAAAGAAACCATCCTGTATATAGTTCAGCTACATTTCAAGTCACCCAGTAGAGAGACCAGCTGCAAAAAATTATGCAGTGGGGAATAATTGGCATGTAATAAATATATGTATATAATTTGTATAATTACTAATAAAATCAAAAATAATTGAAGTATTACAAATCTTCTTTATCAAGACACACGGTAGTGTGTCGTGCGGCCCAAGAAGCCGGCGCGTAACACCCGTGAGTATATTGACAGGAAGAAAGAAAACGCAATTTTCGCACCTCCGTAGCTCTGTGCTTCCTTGATGAAACAAGACGATTTTTGCTGTGGACATGCCCCCCAACTGCAGCACTCTACATTCCAAATTTGAGCGAAATCTCTTCGCGCGTTCCTGAGATATGCGACTTCAAAAATTGGCTGAGTTTCTTGGTTTTTTTTCTTCTTATTTTTCTTTTTCTTGTCGCACACTTACAAAAACTGCTATAAAACTCGAACGCGTTATCCGATTGCCTTGAAATTTGGCACACAGAAGGGGGGTGTAAAGGCGCATCTCGGTACCAACTTTGGCTGGAATACCATAAACAGACAAAGAGTTATGAGCGATTATGCACGAAAAATAACACCAATATGTTGTCACGCCTACAGGGTAAACCGCGTATGGGAAGAAGCTGAAAATCGGTGGGTGAATAGGTTAACTATTGAACCTCAAACCTTTTGTGGTTTGAAAGAAATCGAGCTAAAAACCAGGAAGATACAGCGAAAAAATCAACAGTGTGTAACAATTACGCAATCGAGATTAGCTAATTTTTAATATTTTAATTTTATTATTATTATTATTATTATGCTTGCCACGCCTACCAGTAGCAATTCCGGGAGAATTTTAAAATTAATGGAAATAGTTTTTATTTAGCATAGCCTTGTGCAGTACTCCCTAAGGATCTCATAAACACTTAGTTTTTAAAAATCCGTCATAGGATGGTGGAGTTATAAGCAATTTTGTCCTGGAAAATAGGCAAAATTTTCTCTGTATCTTTCCATTGAAAATAGTCCCAAAAATGGCACAATTGAATGAATGCTTATAACTGAGCTTTGCAATAACATTTTGAACTTTTGTTTTCTGTTATCAATACCTTAATACATGGACCACAGTGTAACCTTACTTGTAAAACCCTCTGAATAAAGGTCACCTCCATAGAAAGCCACTAAATAGTTGCATGCATTTAGGATCTTGCGGATGGCAAAGCAGCATACACATGGTGAAGTGCAACCACTCTGTAGCAGTCACCTCCACTCAAAAATACAATGTGCATGCAAAGCAAGGAGTTGTACTGTTGATTTATAGTTGCTTATATGATTATTTTTTCTCTTAATGTACAGCTCCTTGACAGCTACCAAAATGGTGCATCAAAGAGATGAGCTATCTGTGGTGCAAATTTGCTAACTTTTAGCATAGTAATATTGAAAACTACATGTACAAAAATGGTCACTTTGGTGTAACTAACATGTGCTAGGTCGTTTCTTGCAAAGAGAACATTACATTGTGTTGGCTATATTGCAAAATAATCTTAAAATTGGCATAAAACTACACACAAACATACTTGTAGTAGAAAACTAACTACACCATCGTATTCCTTGCCCCCAGAAACCCTAGAAATGATCCAATTGTTTGATCAATCACTCGTACGGCAGCGAATTGATTGTGCCAACTCTTCAATGGAAGATTCACGGAGAAAATTTTATGCAAAATTTACGGAATTCCGGAATCGCTACTACCAGGTAAACCGCTTGGGGTAATGCTTTCAAAATCGCTGTACAGATGGAGTTATCATCTTAGAAAGGCTCTTCAATGGTGTAGAAGAATCAGACTTAAAGCCACGGAGTTATAACACGAAATCCAACTTGGTGTAGCAAGTGCGAGATCGAGATACTCTAATAGAGCAGTCATCCTAATAGAGCAGTCACCCTGAACAGAATTCAAGAGATCAGGTAGAAATAAGTAACCTGTATAGAGATCAGCTACAAACAAATCACCCTGTAGAGAGTTCAGCTACAAACAATTCACCCTGTTAAAACATCAGTTAGAAGAAGATTTCTTGTAGAGAGTTCAGATACAAACAAATCACCCTGTTGAAAGATCAGCTAGAAGATGTCACCTTGTAGATACTTCAGTTACAAAGAAACCACCATGTAGAGAATTCAGCTACAAACTAGTGACCCTGTAGATACATCAGCTAGAAGAAGTTACCTTGTAGAGAGTTCAGCTACAAAGAAACCATTCTGTAAAGAGCTCAGCTGCAAACAAATCACCTATACAGAATTCAGCTACAAACAAATCACCCTGTAGAGAGATCAGCTAGAAGAAGTTACCTTGTAGATAGTTCAGCTACAAACAAATCATCCTGTAGAGAGATCAGCTAGAAGAAGTTACCTTGTAGATAGTTCAGCTACAAACAATTCACCCTGTACTGAGCTCAGTTAAAAGAAGTTTCCTTGTAAAAAGTTCAGCTACAAACAAATCACCCTGTAGAGAGATAAGTAAGAAGAAGTTACCTTGTAGATCATTCTGCTACAAACAATTCACCCTGTAGAGAGATCAGCTAGAAGAAGTTACCTTGTAGAGAGTTCAGCTACAAAGAAACCATCATGTAGATAGTTCAGGTACAAACAAATCACCCTGTAGAAAGATCAGCTATAGAAGAAATCACCTTGTAGAGAGTTCAGCTACAAAGGATCTATCGTGTAGAGAGTTTAACTACAAACAAATCACCCTGTAGAAAGATCAGCTATGGAAGAAATCACCTTGTAGAGAGTTCAGCTACAAAGAAACCATCATGTAGAGAGTTCAGCTACAAACAAATCGGCCTGTAGAGAGATCAGCTAGAAGAAATTACCTTGTAGAGAGTTCAGCTACAAAGAAACAATCATGTAGAGAGTTCAGCTGCAAACAAATCACCTGTAGAGAGTTCAGCTAGAAACAAGTCACCCTGTAGAGAGATCAGCTAGAAACAAATCACCTTGTAGAGAGTTCAGCTAGAAGAAGTAACATTGTAGAGCTACAAAGAAGCTACCATGTAGAGTTCAGCTGCAAACAAATCACCCTGTAGAGAACTCAGCTACAAACAAATCGCCCTGTAGAAAGATTAGCTAGAAGAAGTTACCTTATAGGGAGTTCAGCTATGAACAGATCACCCTGTAGAGAGTTCAGCTACAAACAAATCACCCTGTAGAGAGTTAAGTTACAAAGAAACCACCATGTAGAGAGTTCAGCTGCAAAAAAAATCAATCACTCTGTAGAGAGTTCAGCTAGAAGAAGTCACCTTGTAAAGAGTTAAGCTGCAAATAAATCACCCTGTAGAGAATTCAGCTACAAACAAATCACCCTGTAGAAAGATCAGCTAGAAGAAGTTACCTTGTAGAGAGTTCAGCTACAAAGAAACCACCATGTAGAGAGTTCAGCTGCAAACAAATCACCTGTAGAGAGTTCAGCTAGAAACAAGTCACCCTGTAGAGAGTTCAGCTAGAAGAAGTCACATTGTAGAGAGTTCAGCTACAATGAAACTCCCATGTAGAGAGTTCAGCTGCAAACAAATCACCCTGTAGAGAACTCAGCTACAAACAAATATGCAGTGAAAAAGATCAGCTAGAAGAAGTTACCTTGTAGAGAGTTCAGCTACAACGAAACTACCATATAGAGAGTTCAGCTACAAACAAATCACCTGTAGAGAGTTCAGCTAGAAACAAGTCACCCTGTAGAGAGATCAGCTAGAAACAAGTCACCTTGTAGAGAGTTCAGCTAGAAGAAGTCACATTGTAGAGAGTTCAGCTACAAAGAAACCACCATTTAGAGAGTTCAGCTGCAAACAAATCACCCAGTAGAAAGTTCAGCTATGAACAGATCACCCTGTTGAGAGTTCAGTTAGAAACAAGGAATCCTGTAGAGAGATCACCTAGAAGTATCGCCTTGTAGAGTTCAGCTACAAACAAATCACCTGTAGAGAGTTCAGCTACAAACAAATCACCTGTAGAGAGTTCAGCTACAAACAAATCACCCTGTAGAGAAATCAGCTAGAAGAAGTTACCTTGTAGGGATTTCAGCTACAAACAAATCACCCTGTAGAGAGTTCAGCTACAAAGAAACTATTCTGTAAAGAGCTCAGCTGCAAACAAATCACTTGTACAGAATTCAGCTACAAACAAATCGCCCTGTAGAGAGATCAGCTAGAAGAAATTACCTTGTAGATAGTTCAGCTACAAACAAATCACCCTGTAGAAAGATCAGTTAGAAGAAGTTACCTTGGAGAAAGTTCAGCTACAAAGAAACCATTTTGTAAAGAGCTCAGCTGCAAACAAATCACCTGTACAGAATTCAACTACGAACAAATCACCCTGTAGAGATCAGCTATAAGAAGTTACCTTGTAGATAGTTCAGCTACAAACAAATCTCCCTGTAGAGAGATCAGCTAGAAGAAATTACCTTGTAGAGAGTTCAGCTACAAAGAAACCACCATGTAGAGAGTTCAGCTGCAAAGAAATCACCCTGTAGAAAATTCTGCCAGAAACAAATTGCCCTGTAGAAAGATCAGTTAGAATAAGTTACCTTTTAGAGAGTTCAGCTACAAAGAAACCATTCTGTAAAGAGCTCAGCTGCAAACAAATCACCTATACAAAATTCAGCTACAAACACATCACCCTGTAGAGAGATCAGCTAGAAGAAGTTACCTTGTAGATCGTTCAGCTACAAACAATTCACCCTGTAGAGAGAGCAATTAGAAGAAGTCACCTTGTAGAGTGTTCAGTTACAAAGAAACCACCATGGAGATTTCTGTAATCAATATATGTGACCGGATTTGCGAAAAGGGGTCTTCCACACACATCCAATTCCGTAAATGTTGGAGACCATAACTCAGTGTTCAAGTAACATATTAACCTGAACATTTCACCATGCATTCAGCTATAGTGGTGCTCACCACTGCCCAAATATCATGGCAATAGCTCTTTCCAATCTGAAGTTATCAATTGTCAAAGTTGGCAAATTGGACCCCTTTTCGCAAATCCGGTCACATATGTATTATACAGTATATATAATTTGTACATTTACTGATAAAATATTTAAAGTACATCTACTTCATCTTTTATTCTTCCTGTAGTAAAGAAAAAAACATAGGTTAAAAAAGTCCCAAAGCTGGCCATAGGCCGGCTTTGGGGTATACAAATACAAAAAGAAATGAAATCTAATCCAAAACAGCCAAGCTGTAAAAAAAGTGTGCGGCCCTCAGAAAGGCTATGGTGAAAAAAGATGTGAAATCCAAGGTGGTGGCCAAGAAATGGCTGTGATGGTAGGTTAGTGGTAAAAATTTTAATAACGACAATTCAGGTGAATTTTTGTGAAGTGGCACAAAAATTCACCTGAATTGTCATTATTAAAATTTTTACCACTAACCTACCATCACAGCCATTTCTTGGCCGCCACCTTGGATTTCACATCTTTTTTCACCATAGCCTTTCTGAGGGCCGCACACTTTTTTTACAGCTTGGCTGTTTTGGATTAGATGTTCTTTTCTTCTTCCTGTGGTAAAGAAAAAAAACACATGGGTTAAAAAAGCCCCAAAGCCAGCCATAGGCTGGCTTTGGAGTATACAAATACAAAAAGAAGTGATATCTAATCAAAAACAGCCAAGCTGTAAAAAAAGGTAATTCAGGTGAATTTTTGTACCACTTGGTCTTGGCACCAAATTCACCTGAATTGTCGTTATTAAAATGTAACCATTAACCTACCATCACAGCCATTTCTTGGCCGCCACCTTGGATTTCACATCTTTTTTCACCATGGCCTTTTTGGGGGCCGCACCTTTTTTTACAGCTTGGCTGTTTTTGATTAGATTGTATATATAGCAGCAATTAAGAGTGCACATATATTATGGCATTATTTATTTATTATTATTATTATTAGCACTTTACAGTGACCAGCACTGAAGGTCTGACAGCAACATGTGCTGCAGCCTTAGGATTACCTAACCTAATTTCAGGGACTTAGACCTAATGACTTGACTTACTGACTGACTGATAAGGTGTAACAGAAAAGGGGCCAAAGTAAGGAAAAAAATCCCTCCAACCCCAGGATTCGAACTGCAGGTCACCCAATGTCTAGTCGGGCCACATTATTACAATATTGTAGTTTAAGGAGAAGGGTGTTGAGTAAAAGATTGCATTCTCAACTATACTGGCTATTTTATATCTCATAGGCATTAGCACTATTTTAGCCATGTGGTCTACTTATTTAGACAAGTGGTGTGTTTTACTGTATCATGTACGTACAAACTATGTGGCAAGTTTCATGCTTTCATCCCACGGTGCACAAAAGGCCTTAACTATTATGACAATTTTTTGGAAAATTGTGTTGTGATGAAAGCTTGAAATTTGACACAACATTAAGAAAGGCTCTCAGAAAGATTTAGGGCCAATTTTTATATCTACGTATAAGGCCACTTCTCTACAAAAAATTGGCCCTTTCTGTTTTATTTCCCTTTAACTTCAATTAAATGGTTAACTTCTGCCATAGAATTGAAGAAAAACAATATGGTTTTTATTTGAAGTCAAACGCATATTTTATTCTAAAAGGTTTTGCATACTACAGTGGAACCTCAAACCTCTTGGGACCAGGGGTGGTCCATAGGTCTGAAAAGTCCACATCTGTGAAATTGTGTGTAAATAACCATAAACAACACTGGTCAATATATCAATATATCATACAATAGTTTAGTGTTGTGAACTGGTACAGGGATATAGAAAAATTAAAGCATTGTTTTACCCCAGATACCCTTCATCTCATATGTGTTAAGTAATGTTTGTATCATAAAATGAAATATAGCAACTCAGATGTAAATACAAAGCCATAAGTAACTTGGTTCATTCATATTGAGAAAGCAACAATAATAATTATTATTTTTAATTAGTACTTTAACTCCGTGTTTACAACTGAAGACTGTACTAGCTTGCAATCTCTGCATGAGTCTGTACAGAGTGATGAAATGCTTATTGATTCTATACAATTTACATCAGAGAATGTTTTTGAAGAACTTAGCAATCTACAACATGATAAACCCTGTGGTCCAGATAATCTACTGTTTCAATTGTTAACAGTCACAGCTGAACTCATCTCCTTACCTATATCTCATCTATTGCAATGGTCACTGTCCTCTGGTACCCTGCCTAGGGACTGGGTGACTGCCAACATTGTGCCTGTTCTCAAAAGGGTGATAAATACCTTCCATCAAACTATCACCCTTACTTCAATTGTTGTGAAAGTTATGGAAAGAATTATTCATCATCAACTTGTATGTGCTTTAGAATCTAAACATCTTATTACTGATTCCCAACGTGGCTTTCGCCATAAACGCTCAACTGTCATTCTTTTACTTCAGCAATTAATGACTGGGCATTTTGCCTTGAAGGATGGAACTCAGTTCACTGTTTATTGTTAGAGGCATTTGACTCAGTTCCACATTTTCACCCATGTTTAAGCTTGAATGTCTTGGTATCTAGAGAAATCTACTCAATTGATTTAACTCATTTCTAACTAATCACTATCAAGGAGTTGTTAATGGTAGCTTCTCAGAATGGCTTCCTGTTTGTTCAGGTGTCCCTCAAGGGTCTGCTCTTGGGCCCCTGTTACTTTTACTTTATATTGTCAAAATCCACCATATTATTTCTAATAGTACTGTTAAGTTATTTGCTAATGACATTGCCCTATACAAGCAAATTGTTACAACTCGTGATGAAGCCTTACTTCAAGAAGACTTGACCAAACTTTATCAATGGTCACAGTTATGGCAACTCAAACTGAATCTTTTAAGCAATCCCCACCGACTTGTAAATACCATCTTAGTGACCAACCAATTCCATCTAAATCAGTAGTTTGGTACAGTGTACTTGGGGATTAATTCTCATTAATGGAGTGATCATGTTAAACACATATCAGCAATAGCCTCCCGTTCTCTCAACTTTTTAAGACACACTATTTTTGCAAGTCCACCTACTGTTAAAGCAGGTCCATTCAATTCATTTATTGCATGACCAAGGCAAGTTTTGTTACTACAATACAAAAGCTGATTGGTATCAATTGTTTCTGCTGATCTTGACAAGCTAAAAGACCACTCAATTTCTTCAGTTTCAGAACATAATGTCCACAGAGAAATTAATTAGAAAGTTATGGTGACAAGAAAAGGCATGACTTCCCATTCAGTCTAATAAACAGAGTAATTAAATGGTTGATTGAGGAGGTATCACTTTTGGAATGTTCAGACGACCAGTGATGAAATGCATGGATTCATCGAATTTTGGTTGTGGTTGGAGACACTAAATATTCTAAAGCAAACTGATTGGCTATACATTAATTCACTTTCTTTTTATTCTCTCAATTTTGAGCCTGTAGCTATACAAGTAGTTAAATTTTTCTCAGTCAATAGAAATCCTAGCATAAGATGGGAGAGAAAAAATATTTTTGTTTACCTATACTGTACAACTTCAAAGGAAAATGAAGAAAGCATACAGAAAAATCAATAAAATTATTATTATTAACACTTTACAGTGACCAGCACTGAAGGTCTACAACAACATGTGCTGCAGCCTTAGGATTACCTAACCTAGTTTCAAGGACTTACACTTAATGACTTATAATTATATAGTACAATTACAATAAGGTGAATTACAGTGGAACCTGTGTTACGGTCACCTGGATTAAGTGGTAACCTTTGCATAACGGCCATGGACACGAGGTCCCAAATATTTTCTCATACAAATGTATGCATTGTGGTCTGCATTAAGCAGTCACCTGTCTAACGTGTGTAACGGCCAACCAACAATTTGCCTATGAATCACTGTATACATAACTTTCTCCTTCATATAGCGGTCGCTATCTTTTATGGTGGCTTGTTAAGCCAACTGTCTGGCACCACGGCACCGTTTCAATTAATGCACAATTATCACACATCTTGTCTTTCAATGAATACTATATAATCTATCAGTCTTCATTGCTTAAAGGTATTCAATAGCTATAACCAACATTCATAACAAGCTCACCTTGCCCGTTCTGTACTAAAAATATAACTGCATTGCAGTTGGCGCGAGCCTCTTAATAATAATCACTCATTTATAACGGCCATAGCCACTAAAATGCTGCTGACCACCTTATACAGGTTTTCTCTATAACAGTCACCTGTATATAAAGACCAGATATATCTGGTCCCAAGGTGACCATTCTAGACAGGTTCCACTGTATATAGATTTAAATACTTGATATGAATTAGTGCCTTTAGGTAAATTGTTCCAAAGCAAAATCATAAATGGAAAAAACATAGACTGGTGAGGTCTTGATTGATGACAGTGGTTGGAGATTAAAAGGGTGGTAATTTCTTGTTCTTGAATATGTTGCAAAGTGGAGGTACAAATCATTGGGATATCAATTTCATTGTGAATAATTTGTATAGTAAATAATCAAGCGTTATATTGTATTCATTTGCCCTCCACTTAAATATGCCACAACATTGGCAGTCTACCTTGATATCTCAACTATCCAACGCAGAGCAGCCTGCTTTGTAACAAACACATGTGATCCCACTGTAATTTCATGGACCAGCTGGACTGGGGATCACTTGAATGTAGACGAATGAATTTAACCTGTCTTGTATGAAGTGAAGTATGTGAAATGTTACACCTAGGATTCTTAGGTGGTATGTGATTAATGTGAGTGTTCTATTTCTGGTCTGACTAGATACACTGAAATCACACATATATACATCTTAGTCCAAATCACATTTCCCTTGTGGATATGGGCATGATTTCACATGTATGGAAGGCTTAATTGAAATCTGGTTGATCTTGGAGTTTTGGCATTTAGCCTGATTCATGGCTATGGCAGTCAGACTCATCCTTGAATTTGTGCAACAGAAAAATCAGCTCAATACTGAATACTGTATGTCTGGCATCAGTCCACTGCACCAGCTGTTAATAACTCCATACATGCACTTTAATAATGTTTGCAGAATATATAGCCTCCTTGCGGTGTCTGCCAAAATATTTGCTCCTCACACACTGCACAAAATTTGTCAAGTTTTAATTCAGCTGGCTCTTTCCTGTCACCGGTGTCTTCCTGCTTGCTTTATTTTTAGAATAGCTGCATTCAGTATAACTTGAAAAGCCAGCCCAGATGTTTTCTAAAGTCAAAATAAGCAAAACAGCTCACATACTAGTAAGAACAAGTGTCCTTCTTGATATGTGACCGGATTTGTGAAAAGGTACCTTTTCCACACATTTTACATGTAAGCAAACAAAATGATGTAACGCTTGACTCCTTACACTGATTAACTTGCTTTAACTTTCATAATGTAGCCAGATACTTTAGCTGCACTCATGGAAAATTGCAGATAATTATATGCAATGATAAAGACATTATGAAGCATCAGAGTTCACAAAATGGGTCAAATTTTGTGTGTGAAAAAGGTACCTTTTTGCAAATCCGGTCACATATATCCGTAGATAAACCATGGATGAACATCACTGAGACAGCTGATCACACAATTAGTACTTCGTTACAAATGACAACCAACAAGAACCCACAATCGATCCTTTGATTGTTTTTATCTTATATTTAATCACCCGCTGGACTCGGCTGGAGGTGCCACTGATATCTTGTAAGGGCAGTTTCAGCAATGGTAAGTTGCAAGCTTCCATTTGAGAAAGCGTTCCGTTCCGTGGTTTAGTCCATCATTCCGTTCCATTCCGTAGAATAGACCCCACCTGTTTTCTTATCAAAAGTAATATTCACATCTATATCTCCTTCTAAGTTTATAGGCTTTGAATCATAGGTGCATACTTTTGTTTATCAAGTCTGACCTTACTGGACTTCAACCCAGCTGATGAATATAATGTGATAAAACCACAACAGATAATTGTTATGTCTGATCCTGTGTGTATCAAACTAGTAACTGGTACTCCCTCAACTTTGACTTCAACACAACACAAATCTCTGCCACCTTCCACATAGGATCTGGTCCATATCATCTTGTTATCCTTTGGATTATTTGTATTTGTATCTTAGCCAAAAGTTTGACATTGTGCATGAACTAGTAATAGTAACCTAAGAATTACATGTACTTTCTATTGAGCTGAACATCCCAGCTGGCTGCCATTGGGTTATTGGTTGTAGTGTACCTGTTCCCAATTTCCCAACTAATATAAATGTGACCGCGGATCTGCGAAAAAGGGACATAATCGCACAAGCCTAAATTACAGTAGCTATAAAGCATTGAATACACTGGGAGAAATACTTGCGTATGATTGAAAAATTCTGTAAATTTTTAAACCCCTCTTTCTTAGTGAAGCAGGGGCGGATCCAGGGGGGTTTGGGGGCTGAAGCCCCCCCTTCATATTTAGGCTTTATTTTATCAATATGCTGAGTACTACAATGAAATTTTATCTTAGCATAATTATATGATCACTAATAATACAAATACTCATAAAACCACCTTATAAAGATCTTTCTAAGGTATTATTAGCGGATTTATGCTAAAGTTTATGCAACAAGGTCCTGGATCAGCATTGGAGGTGTACAGGATCGAGATACTCTAATAGAACAGTCAGCTAACTACTCTAATAGAACATTCACTGGAAACATGTAGTTGGTTCTGTTATGGAATTTTTCCAAATCTGCCTGCACCTATACATACAATGAAGTGCATTGGTCTGTTTAAAGGGCTTCATTCATCTACTTGTGTAGTTAATATGTATGGCAATACTTAATTCAGGTACACAATTTCCATTGAAAATGCTCTCAGATTCAATCTTGTATTGTTCAAATTTCAACATTTTCCACTTTCAACATTATTTTTCTAACATGCATGCACCTATTCATTGTTGTGCAATTGTGAGAGGGGTGCATCATGTACTTGGTTGTCTGTACCTACCCAAACTTTTCCATTAACAAAATGCTTCAGAGAGCCATACCTATAATCTAAAGGCAGTATATAAAATATCTACAGGCAGAAAATATTATGAATTTTATTTGGAAATGTCTTCATATTGCAGTATTTTAGCATCTATTTTTCAAACTTTTCCTGGGGGGCATTCCCCCAGACCTCCCTAGTTCCAGCATGCTTTGCACACCTCTACTCAAGAGATTTATACCTTGAGTTAGCCCCCCTCCCTTTTATAAATCCTAGATCCGCCCCTGTGAAGGAAGGGACTAACAATACAAACTGGATAACAACATATTCGCCTGCTCAAGAGAAGTTTGAATATCTTTGTTTCGTTACAGTGGACCCAAGAATATGTAAGTTACGAGCGTTTGTTTATGTCATGTCGAAGTGATCGTACGCAATCGATTTTTCTTCACGAATTTCACCTTTGTATGCAGTGAAGAAGGGGAGTATAGGAAAAACTAACCCAGTAATTGATTCCCCTGTTCATGGCAAACACTATGGTGAAAATTTTAGCTCTGTACCTCAATCTGTTGGTAACTTACAACCATTTTTGTAAGCCCCTGTAATTTATCTTCCCTATACTTGCTGTACAAATTGATTTTTCTGTTGTTGCTACTTTGTAGGGCTGTAACTCCTACAGTTATTGCCATATGAAGCTGAAACTTTGCCAGTGGGTAGACTTGGCTAAGTAGATTATAAATATTTAATAAACAGGAATTCGAAAAATGTGATTATGTCCTGTTTTTGCAGATCCAGTCACAAATATCCAGCTCTCTGAGTTATTTGTCAAACTTGCTTGCTTCAAGCCTCCAACTATGTGATTGAAGAAATGGGGTAGCATTAACACTTGTAATACCTGTTTGTCTATTTGCATCTACATGGTCAGTCTTCCAATTTAACTACGTAGTTCTATTTCCATCTGTTGTAGTCTATCTTATAAATGTTTCATTTTCATCTCCTTTTCAAACATCAGGTTATGACGAACTAAATTCTGTTGGCAGTTTGTTTGCCAAAGTTCTTTATTTCTGTCCCTTGCCATTTTCACCACCTTTGAGATCTTGTACCTGTGAACAAGATAACTGTTTTTGAAGGGCTTCATTCTTAGTAGTCAATTCTGTCACTTTGGCTCTCTCCATCTCTAAGATTCTAAAAGATGCTCCTGCCGTGCTGATAGTTCTTTCTTCAAATGTGCCACCTCCTGCAGCGGTGTGTTTGCCAACTCAGTGTTCATAAAGCTCAGAACTTGCTCCAAATGTTTTCTACTTGCTCTTCCCTGTGAAGTATGGTCATCTAATTCATTTGAAGCCTCACTGTCTTGATCTGGCATTGTCCTTGATGAATCTGTCACCAAAGTTGAAACTGACAGTTCTCTCTCTGGAGCTGGTGATGATGTTCTGTATTGCACAATGTAACTGTAAGAAATATTTCATTGAAATCTTACAAAGATAGTTGTTCCCTTTAATTCCTCAGTCTGTGTGGCCACTACTTGAATATCAGTAGGGTAATGGTTACTCTCAGTAAGTATTACACTTATTGTTACTATTATATCATTGCTTAAAACTGACGGCAAATCCAATTCCTAAAGCTTAAGTCTCTTAGAACTGAGAGGAAAGTTTACTGTTGTATACTAAACATCTAGCTATCCTGCTCACAGGCAAGAAATCTATATATCTATAAAAACAAAGTCTATTGCTCTTTAGAGTACTACCTCTTAACTACATTGTCTCTCACCTAGCCTCACTTCTCTAAGTAGCACACTCAGTCAAGGTTCCAAATTTCTTCATAACTTTCTTTTTCATCCATAACTTTTTTACCCAAAAGGGAACTTTAGAGGGTTTGGATGTGTTAATCTCCAGAAAATTCTGCATCTATTAATTTCATCTTACCTCCAGGTATGGCCATTTTTTTACCTTTAACAACTGGACTAATAAACAATGGGTAAGATACTTGCATGTTTCAAATAGAAATTCTGTAATTTTTACATACTAATTTTTACATACATTTTTCTTTGTGATGAAAGGATCTAACTGTAAAAATTGGATATCAACTTAATTATCTAATCAAGAAAAGTTCTAAAATCTTTGTTTCATTGCAGTAGACCAATGGATACATGAATTATTGACATTTGTTTGCATCACATCAAAACAGTCATACGCAATTTATCTTTCTTCACTGATTTCGTCTCTGTATGCAGTGAAGAAAGGCTATATGTGACTGGACCTGCAAAAATAAGGCATGTGGACACATAAAAGTTACCTACTTTTTCAAATTTTGATTCGTCATAACTTTGTATTCCATTACTGCTTGGCCATGAAATTTTTAGCATGTATTAAAGGTTTAGTTGACTTCAAAGTACAAGTTACAGAATAAAATATTCCATCCCAGTACTGAGATATGAGACGTTACATGTTGGGGTGTATTTTTTTGCCCACATTCCCTATTTTAGCAGGCCCAGTCACATATAATAAAAACCTACCCAGCAATGAATTCCCTTCTCCATGGCAAACATGATAGTGCAAGTTGTAACTCTGTATATCTTTGCATGAATAAGTTGCAACCATTTTTTTAAGTGCCTGTAATTTGTTTTCTCTATGCTTTCTGTACAAATTAATATTTCTGTTGTGGCTACGTGTAACTCCAAATTGTATTCGCATACGAGGTCAAAACTTCACTAGAGCATGCTTTTAACTATGTAGAGTATAAGTAAAATGTACCATTAAAGGTGCTCTGTACAGATCATGTACGGCTCCCATGAAACTACCATAACTCACAAATGGTTTGGGAAAATATACTTTACTTTCTTACTGGATATAAGCTAATGCTAGAGCACACTTTAGTCCAAACCCAACTGCTAAATTGCTGTAGAATGCGAGTTATAATTTTTCCCTTTAAACTAGAACTAGTCTTACAGTTTACACACTAGAGCTTTGATACTTTCATGATACACTATACAAAACAGTACAAACTATTGTGTGTTTTTATTTTTGTCTTTTAGCTTCTCAATCATTAGATGCTCAACTTCCGGTTTGACACTGCCACCAATCTTTCCTTTCACTTCCATGCTATTTGTCACCCAAAGTTGCTATCAAAAACTGCAAGCGCTCTTTTTTAGCAAAATTACTACAGTAACTCATCCGAAATTTTCTTGCCTTTTGGGTGAAAAATGACAGACTAGTTATATTTTAAACATAAGGATGTAGAATAGCAAGGGATATGCCTGTTGCCTAACACACAGGTGCTAAAAATTCAGTAATAAGCCACAGACTAATTAATGATCATAATATTTCCATCAACGTAAAAGATACCTTGTTTCACCATGTGATTGTGGAAGCCTTACATAAGCTGTACAGCACACCCTTAAGCCAGGTTTTTGCCAGATCTGGTCACAAATAGTTCGGCAAATGTAGCAGAATTTTGCTTAACCAGTCACATATATAATTGTGTTGTATTATTCAGTACCAGCCACAAGCATGCAATAATGACTTACAGGTCTTTAGAATTGCAGGTACTATACATATAAAGCGGTGTTAACAAAGCTTGATTGTTTAAAATTTGAATTTAGAAGAGCACTCCTGCAGGTGTGCTGATATGTAACACCATGTATTAAATGGGCGGTTTCAATTGTTATTGAGCTAATAACAGCTTCAGAGATTAAAGTTAGTTGAACATGGCTATTAGTACAAAAAATCATGGCTATTGCAACCGCTTTGAAAATGAAAATGTAAATTCCAATGTGCTAGGAATTATCAATCACCGTACTGTATATTTGGTAACATGAAGGTTTGGACTTTACTCACCAAAAATATAACCCTAAAACAAGCCTCACAATATCTCCATGGTGCCTTGGCAGTATCGGTTAGATACAACCAAACCCAAAGGTGTCTTCAGTATGACCTTAAATGCTTCCAATAGGTTATATATACAAAAAGTAAAACAATTAGTGGAATTTTTTACTGACTGGCTGACTGACTGACTGCATGAATTCCTTACTGACTGATGCATGACTCGATAATGGCAAAGGCTACAAACTTGATTTTTCACTACTCTACATCACTTCAGCCTGGTAGTGGGAATTGTCCCAGTTTTCGGCTGTGACTGAGTTGATTGTGGAGTTCCTTCTCATTATATGTTCTTCATTTGTAATGCTGTGTAATGGGTTGAACATTGCTGAAAATAAAGCTTAATGGCTATTGGAGTATTTTAGTATATAATTGATACACTGTAGTTGTGCATGCGTTCAAATAAAAACAATAATCCTGACACCATTCTTTTTTCTAATGAATTATGTGCATGCGCACCAGTCATAATAATGTTACAAATAAAGTTAACCAACAGGTATAAGGAAATATTAAGAATTTGAAGTTCGATTAGGGATCATAGAAATCAAAAGTAGTGAAACAAGAGGGGTTGCATACACATACAATCCCTAATTCAGCTGTGGGTATAGACTGAAGGAAGGATTTAATCTCCACTAGTATATCTTCATTTAATGTATGTAGGTGACCTCTCTTGTTTCCCTACTTTTAACTTCTATGATTGCTAATTGAACTAATAATTAATATTTGAAAATGTTGAAATTAAGAGATAGAAGAAATTAACCAATGCATCAAAATTGCATTTTCATTCTTCCTGTCAATAACCACTAACTGGAGCCACTACCATAATATCTTGAGACAGCCAGTTCATTTAGGTGTTGATAATTGTTCAGAGTGCATGGAAGGATTTTACTAGCTGGATGTATCAAAAACAGTACAGTAGTACTGTTTAATAGAAAATGATGGACTATATGCACAAAATGCTGCATTTTAAAATCATCATAGAAATACAATTTGCAATGAAAATCACTTTTATGGAATAGAGTGTTAGTGTATTCCAGCTTTAAAATGCTCATAAATGGCCAAATCAACATTGACTATATGTGACCGGATTTGCAAAAAGGTACCATATCCACACATAAAATTTGACCCATTTTTTGAACTTTCAAACTTTGTAACTTTTGTATCATTGCAAGCACATGTCTGTAATTTTCCATGAGTATGCCTACAATATGTGGCTACAGTTTGATACAAAAAGAAAGTCAATTGGTGCAAGGAGTCAACAGTTATGACACTTTGTTTGCTGGTATGTCAAATGTGTGAAAAAGGTACCTTTTCGCAAATCCAGTCACATATAACAATTACATAAAAATCACCAAATTGGAATATAGGTCTACCTGCCTGCCAGCCAACTTTCCTGACTGCCTGCCTGCCCACCCTCCCACCCACCTGCCCAACCACCTCCCTACCTGCCTGAATATGCAAGACTAATGGCCAAACATAGCCACCATTTTTGAGTCTCAGTATGAACTCGCTATTCCAACAATTGTCTGTATTCTGCTTTTTGCCTTTCCTTTTATCTTCACTGAAATGTTCTTCCTCATGCAAGGAAACCATACCATGACATTAATTCTCCACATTGATACTTTCCTAAGAGGAGTATGTTTAGACTATTTGAAGCACTTTATGGACTATAAGTGAAGAACACTCCATGACACCCCTTAATAATCTAGCTACAATGTGCTACAGTTTTGCTGTAGAAAACTAAACATGACAAACCACACCCCTTAATGTATTATAAAACTCACTTAAGATAGTCAGGGAGATTGAGATACTGTAATGAAGCCATCACAGCCAAAGATGTATAACATAGCTATGGTGTAGCAAATTAAGTTAACTAGTGTAATTATCAATTAAAATGAAGTAGGTTCCATTATAAAGGTAACGAAAAATGCTGACAATTACATGAACGATGGTAGCTATTTCAATATAGCTAAACATATGTAGGAAAAATGGAAAAATTGGCATTGAATAGATAGTAGTAAAATGCCAATATAGGGTTTTTCCAGCACAGTTATGTTGTAAAAGCTGCCATCCTTATTTTGCTACTTTTTTTTCACTGTAACCTTAGTCAATTTCCAAATTAATGATTTAATGTAAGTTTGTATTTCAATCCCTGCACTAGTTCAACTTTACTTTGCGTCCTTATATTGTCCTCTTGTGGCAGTGAATATGCTGTACCATTTTGTAGTGGTATAAGAGTTGCATACATTTGAAATTGTTTCAGCCTTAAATGTTGTACTTCATATCAAAATTACCTTGTTTGTACCAGTGACTAAATAGACGAATACATGTTTAATTTGTTTGTTTGTTGGGATCCTATAGGTACAGTATATTGTTATTGTGAATATCACATGTGTACACATTGATTATGTCTATGTGTGTGATGTGTTCTTTGAACTACTTTTGTTACTTTGTATATACTTCTTTATTTCATGTTTATTTTATCAAATTTGATGGATGCATAGTCTGTAAGTTATATTAAGTAATCTTAATTCAATTAATAATGCTGTTAATGTATGTACGTAACATGTGTACACATTGATGATGATGTGTTTATTGTACAGCTTTGTGAAATGTGTGACTTGTAATTGTGTCAGTTGTATAATGTACTTACGGGTACGGGTTACCCATTAAATAATTTTGTAGGCGCTTTGCTTATAGGTCTGTTTTAACCGTTTTGCACGGAAGAACACACTAAAATAACATGGTATATTAACGTACAAGAAATACCAAAAGCGGCGATACACTCAACAAGGGATGCGCTTGTACAGAAATGCAGGCACTAAACAGCGAAACTGTTGAGTTGCTATTCATCAAAAACCAGGTTTCATGGGAAGCCAGATCATGATATTCAGCATTAATAAGCTATTACTTAGTGATTTCTAGGTCGTCACGAACGAATTGAGTTGTTATCCGATTGTAACAGCACTGTAGTGCACTCGCGGTATTTCCGTAGCAGAACTTATCGCCATTATCCTTGAAAGATACGATAATTAACCAGCTTCTAGTCAGTTTTCCCACAAAGTCTCCATGACAGCACCTAGATAATATAACCACCCATTGACACTGCCATAAAAAACTAGTGCTAATTGGCTGACAGCTGCTATTTTTGATGAATAATAACCACATTAAGCAGTAGCACTAAACGCTGGTTCAACCACATTGCAGGGACTTAATTTTACGCTTGACTACATTCTGCAGTAAATTATTAACACTCACTTTGTACGATTCCTCCGCTATTATCACGTGGCTATACAATGCTTTAAAGTTAACAACCTTCTCACTAACACCTGCTCGAGTTTCGTGCCAATATTGCACCAACCATTATCATGCATTGAAAAATAATAACCTATTATTAAGCGCCTAACCCGTAACCTTAATACAGTATGTTTGTAATGTTTAATGTCGGTTGTTAAATAAAGAACCACAAACAATCAGCCAATTGTTTTAAGTTGATATTGTTCGCTTGTCAACAGGAATCCACTGATGGTGGTTATTTTGGTAGTTGTGCAGGGTTCCATGATTCTCCTATATGATTTTGCAATAAAACTATTGATATGATCAGCTACAAATTGTGGCTCCCAATTCAGTGGCGGATACAAGGGTGGTTGCAATGCTTCAGCTGAAACCCCCTCTGATGTTTATATATTTATTTATTTGTTTTGTTTTTTTATGATTCGTCATGTAGGTGACACAATCACCTAGAGTATTACATAGCATATTATATTGGGACTTTTTCTACTGGCCAAATTTCATACTTCAGCCTTTGAAATCACTGAAAATACAATTATGGCGTTTAAGTGTGTTAAGCACCTCTAAAAAAATTTATCATTTTAATGGATGCAAGTAGGTTTGGGAGGTATGTATTTAGGTATTAGTAGTTAATAAAGGTATTTTTTCAGATACCGAAGTGGTTTTCTAAAAATACCGAATACCGAATTTGATGTAGTAATTAATTTTTGGTGGTTTAGTGGTGACCATACGTACATAAAGTCAAGCCCCATACAAACATGTTTACACTGTGGACAAGCACAGAGCTATGTGTGTTGAAGTATTCACAATGATTTTTACTTTTTGGGATACTTCAAAACTTACTTTGTGGCACAATATTGTTGTTTCATTTGATCCTTTTTAAAGGCTAATAGCACAATGTGGGTATAGGTATAAATCATACAGGTGTAGTTTACCCATGTTTTAAGAGTGTGAAATATAAAAGGTATTTGTGACTGAATTTGACAAAACAAGGCTTCGACGCACAAAGCTTTGTTAGGAGATATGGCGATTTTAAGCAACCATTGTGTAATAACTTCCCAGTGCCTACAGCTGTGCAAACAAAATTTGCACCAATTGTTCATCTGTTCACTAGCTATCACTGAGTGGGTGTATACATTTCTGATACCCAAAATTTGCCCTGTTTTGAGCAGCTTTTTTCGAACGGGTAATAATATCACAAGTGGTAGTAATAGGTGGGAGGGTGGGGGTGGATGGTGGTCTTAATATACGGGTATAAAATGAAGTAAGAAGACGATTGGAATCCAGAGGCCAAGTTTGGGCTCTCCATGGCCCTCAAATTACTCCAAATTGACTGAGAATACTATTGGCGAGCTCTATGTGAAGTCCCAGCTCACTACACACCATTATCACAAAGCCATGGCCATTTAATGGTGCCAATCTCACACTCGTGGCTTTGACAGGGTCGGAAGAAAGCTGCTACAGAAACCAGACTTGCCAGTGCTGAAGGGAGTACAGTGTGAAATATGATAGTGTATTAGACCAGCAATCCATTTCTGGTAAAATCGTAAGTTTGATTTTGTGTGTGTGGAAGCCTTGTTATGTGAAATCCGGTCACATTTAGTGATACCGAGGTATTTTCATAATACCATACCGTTCTTCAAAAATGCAATACCGCCCATCCCTAAATGCAAGTGCTTTTTGCTTCAAAAATTTCTGCAAAGGCCTGAATTGGTAAGATTCAACTGTGAAACAGTGTTGTTGAGTGATTTTTTTACTACTAGCTAGTATACGCCGTAGCTATATAGGCTTTTGTGCTATCAATACACCCCAGCAGGACAGTATGGGATCACAATTATTTAAAACTTCCTGAACCTAAACCCACCTCTGATCTGCCACTGCAATTGTATGAGGTTTGGTACTGAAATACCTGGGGGTCCCAACTTTGAAGTCACAGGGATTTCTAAGACCATCCTAACAATCATAATGAAACCCTGCACTATCGCACCTCAAGCTAGTCTTGGAATGGAAGAGCTACTCTTGGAATGGGGGAATACTGCATGAATTCAAGTCTACCACACAAGACTCCCTTCAATGTCTGTGCATTTCCTCCCCTGATAGAATAATCCTAACCATAATGTTAATTCCCTCTTTTTTATGAAAGATTTTATTTTATTATCATTCTTATAGCAGCGCTAATGTAATTGGTTTTTATGTACTCATTTCCAACATAGTCTCCTAGTCCTAGGGGTGGGTTTTGGGAGAGTCCTTTTTATTTCAGCTTTAGAATGACTCATACATGTGGCATTTTTCCTACGTGTGTGTTCATTGTGATGATGCCTGCAGAGGTTAATCTCCATATAGTATGGATCCCCTGAATAAAATCTTCCCAAACCCTATTGTTAAAAAATCTCCACAGACATATGAAAAATATTTCATTGGTGCTAGGCTGTGCATATTGGAAGATCAAGGGGAGTGGTTCCTGTATGTTCTGCAGTGTAATGGTGATGTAGGGTACAGAGACTATGATATTAAATGTGATAGACTACTGAAAGCCATAAAAACATGATCATACTTTGTAGTGAGAGTGAATGTAGGAATGACATGATGTTGATTTGAACTTGAGTAAACATTGTGAAATGAAAAGTATTCAATGTTCTTCACACACATAACAATATTTAAATTGTACCCATAGATACCCATGACAGTAATAAATTTAAAAAGGTCACAATGTTACTGACTGTATAAGTGTTGCCCCTGTTTCACAGCATAAACTACATGCACATACCTTGTGTCAGTTTCTTTCTGGTGTCAAACTGTATTTTTAGTGTAAACATGAGCCTCATGCTGTAAGTAAGTTCATTCTCGAAATAACACTCATAAGGCTTATTTTATTATCGATTGTTTAACTTGGATAATTAATTTTTGTTGTTGTGAACCTTAAAAGGATAATCTTGATTTTGAAAGCATTCTTTTGAGTATAATAAGGTTGATTTTTGAGCATTGCTCAAAATTATATGTATATAGCTGTTATTTTGGTAGCTATATACATATAGCTACCAAAATATAGTGGTTATCCCAATATATAGTGTTTATTTTGGTAGTTGTGCAGGGTTCCATGGTTCTCCTATACGATTTTGCAATAATGACCATTGACATGATCAGCTACAAATTGTGGTTCTAATTCAGTGGCGGATACAGGTTGTAACGGTTTCAGTTGAAACCATTACATGGTGTATTATATTGGGACTTTTTCTACTTACCAAATTTCATACTTCAGCCTTTGAAATCACTGAAAATACCATTATGGCGCTTAAGCATTTTAAGCACAGAGCTTATGATAAGAATTCTCTGTTGTCCTGCCACAATGCCCTGGCAAACCAAAATTGGCCGGACAATTGCCAAAATTGACTGGACATGTGGAAGATGAATGCCCAGTATGTCCACTGTAGCATAGCAAATAAACATTATAGTGGTAAGATGTCACATGCCTTACTGCAACTGTTATATGGTTACAGTACACCAGAGGGTTGGCAATGGTACATTTGTGGTCACTCCCTTGGGTTGTAAGAATGTATACTATCTCCTGGCAACCAAGTGACTGTTATTGTTGATAGCATGCCAGCTCAGCCCTTAGGCTCCTTCCTTGTGCTTTGATGGGACACTGTGTCCGGACAAATTGCATTATGGTCAGACATCTATGCAATTTGACCGGATTTTGTCCGGTGTCAGGACGTTATCATAAGCTCTGTAAGCGCCTCTAAAAATTATCATTTTAATGAATGCAAGTGCTTTTGGTTTCAAATTTTTCTGCAAAGTCCTGGATTGGTAAGATTCAACTGTGAAACAATGTTGTGGAGTGATTTTTTACTGATTCATTGCTAGCTAATGTATGCCACAGATCTATGTAACTATATAGGCTTTTTAGCTATCAATTCACCCCAGCTGGACAGTATGAGATCACAGTTATTGAAAACTTCCTGAACCTGAACCCCCCCCTCTAAACATTTCTAGATCTGCTACTGTAATTACATGAGGCTTGGGGGTGAAATACCTGGGGGTTCCCAACTTTGAAGCCACAGGGATTTCTAAGACCAAGCTAACAATCCTAATGAAATCTGTACTATCACACTCCAAACTAGTCTTGGAATGGAAGAGCTGCTCTTGGAATGGGGTAACACTGCATGGATTCAAGTATACCACATAAGACTCCCTTCAATGTCTCTACATTTCCTCCCTGATAGAATAATCCCAACCATAATATTAATTTCCTCTTTGTATTATCATTCTTACAGCAGTACAAATGTAATTGGTTGTTAAGTACTCATTTCCAACATAGTCTCCTAGTCCTAGGGGCGGGTTTAGGGAGGGGCCTTTTTATTTCAACCGGTAGGCTCCGGCCTATTATGCCCAAAATTTTACCTATTATACTTTTGAGCATTGCTCAAAAAATAAGCCTATTATGCTCAAAATTATGCATTCAAAATCAAGATTATGCTCTAGAACTGACTGTTTTATTAGAGTATATCAGCCTTTTCTGACTGCTGTATTAGAGTAAGTGACTGCTCTATTAGAAGATTTTACTTCTGCAAAGTAAGAATAACCAACAAAGAAATGGTTTAATAAGTTATATTACATGTTTTTTAAATATTTAATGCACTAATAATACTATTGGAAGTGAATATTTGCTTTCAGGTGCACGTATTGCACATTTAATTAAATTTTCTAATATCGTCACTATTTTGCTGGTATTATTCTTGATGCTTTTGGTCACCTATTTTGCTTTAAATTATGCCGGCATAATTGGCCAGTGCCTATCAGCCAGTTGCACATTTAGAATGACCCATACCTGTGGAATTTTCCATGCATGTGCGTTCATTGTGATGATGCCTGCAGAGGTTTATCTCCATATAGTATGGATCCCCTGAATAAAATCTTCCCAAATCCTGTTGTTAAAAATCTCCACAGACATATGAAAAATATTTCATTGGTGCAAGGCTGTGCATATTGGAAGATCAAGGGGAATGGTTCCTGTATGTTCTGCAGTGTAATGGTGATGTAGGGTACAGAGACTATGATATTAAATGTGATAGACTACTGAAAGCCATAAAAACATGATCATACTTTGTAGTGAGAATGAATTTAGGAATGACACGATATTGATTTGAGCTTGAGTAAACATTGTGAAATGAAAAGTATTCAATGCTCTTTACACACATCACAATATGTGACCGGATTTGCGAAAAGGTACCTTTTTCACACACAAAATTTGACCCATTTTTTGAACTTTGAAGTATCATAGCCTTTTTATCTTTGATTATAATTGCCTGGAATTTTCCATGAGAGCAGCTAAAGTATATGGCTACATTTTGATACCAAGAGCAAGTGAATCAGTATAAGGAGTCAAGTGTTAAATCACTTTGTTTGCTGGCATGTAAAATGTGTGGAAAAGGTACCTTTTCGCAAATCCGGTCACATATTTAAATTGTATCCATAGATACCCATGACAGTAATAAATTTAAAAAGGTCACAGTGTTACTGACTGTATAAGGTTGCCCCTGTTTTACAGCATAAACTACATGCACATACCTTGTGTCAGTTTCTTTCTGATGTCAAACTGCATTTTTAGTGTAAACATGAGCCTCATGCTGTAAGTAAGTTCATTCTTGAAACAACACTCATAAGACTTATTTTATTATCAATTGTGTAACTTGTATAATTTGTGTTGTTGTGAACCTAAAAGGATAATCTTGATTTTGAAAGCATTCTTTTGAGTATAATAAGGTTGATTTTTGAGCATTGCTCAAAATTATAATAACCTAAGTGTATATAGCATGGAAGACCCTCCTTATGACTCCAGGAGGTCCCAAGCAAGCAAATATACAGTAGCAGTCAATGTCTTTATCACAAGAGAGAGCAAAATCACTACAACTACAACTGTGACATACATGTAGCAGAGACTCAATGAAACATTACAATACACAATTTTTATACTGTACTTTCAATATTGATTTAATTTCACATTGTGTAATGTTTATTGTTTGTCATATTAGTCAAATCAGTCTTGCTACAAGCTACTGACATCATCACATCATGTCCTTCCCTTCTCCCAAGCGTCATGTTTTAAAACATCCAAGTACTTGTTCTTCTGATGACTTCTCAATGAGTATGGACATCTTAAGGCTTATACTGTTCACTTTTCTGTTTCCAGTTATTAGTATCTACCAATGTCTGATCCTTCTCCTCTGACTCAGGACTATTGCTTGACTCTGTACTGTTGCAGACAAGCAATACATCATTATCAACCTGAGAATTTGTCTGTTATTCATGTCCAAGTGTTAGTTCTCATTATACGTGGTTGAGCATTTAACTTCTACATCAATTTCTTCTAACTGCTTTTGCACTTGTTTAAGAGGTCTGCCATGCTTTGATCTCTTTCCCCATACCAGTAAAAGTCAGTTGGAAATGTAGATGGACAATTGATGACCCTGGGAAGAAAACCTTGATTGCTGTAGTATCTGGATTATCACATGAGGTGATTTGATAAGGTCCGTGCCAAGGTCTTGGCAGCTTACATTGTTTCACTGTCTCATCTTGTGGGAAGTGAATCAAGACCCATTCTCCTACTCTGAGTTTACTTGGTTTTAGCATGCTTATCATATTGGGTCTTTTTATGTTCCTGTGCTTATAAAATTGATTTGGCTGCTAAAGCACTCACAGTTGATAGGGATAGTACTAGTCCTTCTCGATTATCTGCCACATCAGTTAGCTTCAATGACCTGGATGGTAAAGTGGCAGACTCTGTTGGCAATTAAACCCAAAGAGCAAGAACGACGTTTTTTCACCGGTTGAAGAATGTGGCGTGTTGTGGTAAGCCCACAGGATCCCTGATAAGTGCATATCCCAATGCACTCCAAATTTGAAAACGTGTTTTCTTAACATGTTCTGAACAAGGTTTGGTTGAAAAGTTCTACCATCCCATTGCACTGGGGATGGTGTTCAGTGGTATTCAACTTTTTCATTCTAAGCAACTTGCACACATCCTGCATAAGACATGGCAATAGGTTTATACCTTGATCTGATAGCAATGCTCAAAACATTGGCACTATTTCTTGAGGCAAGTGCTTAGCAATCCTTTCAGTCTTCTGGTCAGGTGTAGCATATACCATTGGCCACTTGCTAAAGAGATCTTGAAATACAATTGCATATTTATTGCCATTAGTTGTCAAAAGGTAGCTCCAAGATATTGATGCCAATGATCTGGAAATGATGATCTATATATACAGGAATAGGTTGCATTGGGGGCAGCTGTCTTCTCCTGCGCCAGTGACAATAGCACATTAGGCACAATCGTGGGTATAGTTGGCGATATCTCGATACATATTCTGCCACCACCATTGATGAGACATGGTTTTGTAGATCTTCGTACCAGAGAAAGTGTCTTTCTGTGATTCCACTGTGGTACTCCACCAACATGTTTTGCTACAATCTACAAGGTACCACTGCTCTAGGGGAATCACCCTTTTGTCCATTGAAATATAGAATATCATCAACCATTGTGTACATGAAAGCTTAAGCAACTCTCTCTGCAAATCAAGGTTCTGCTGGCAGAACATTTTCTGACAGATACTGAATAATTGGCAGTAGACCAGGATCCCTTTAACTGCTCCTCAGCAATAGACTTGCTCTCACGATTGCCACCAGCATCAGGATCTTTACATAGTAAAGAGCTGATGGTATCAAGTTTTCTATCATCACTGAGCAACTTAAACTTCTGAATTGGCCTCCGAGTTAGGTAGTGCAGATAAAACAGGTTGTCATGAGAATGCATCAGCATGCTGATTATTCATTCTTGCCCTGTGAATTATTTCTATTTTCTTAATTCCACTTCCATATAGCTTACATCACCATCGAGCATGTTTCCCAGTAAGATTAGGCAGTCCTAAAATGGCATTATCAGCTGCATAATCTGCTATGACATTCACATTGTGACCATAAAGGTAATATCTAAAATGTGTAACAGCCCAAACTACTGCTAATGTTTCTAGGTTGGTGATGGCATAGTTGGACTCAGTTGTGGGCACAGAATGGCTAGCATATGGGTCATTCCATGTCAAATCACCGAGAAATTGTAGGGTCACCTCTCGGATTTTGACGAAACTTGGTGTGCTTGTAGTACCTATGGTGCTCATCATCCACACCAATTTTTAGCCTCATACACTACATAGTTTCTAATTTATGACCTCAAACATTTTGAATATTTCATGAAAATTTGGTTCGTCTTGAGTTACAAAATCAACTGTAGCTCACCACTGTGTTAATATTTAAAATAAAATTTTCAGCAATTAAAGACTGTTAATTGATAGTTCGAATAATCCTTAAACTATGGGATATCAATTTAATTAAGGTTCAAAAAGGCTCCATTAAATACTTTAATCCTTGATATTTCAAAAATCGCTGCTTCAAATTCTTTGAATTTTTTAGTAAATAATAATTAGGTTATAGTCTATTGTTGGTAAAATTTTTGTGGTGGGGCCACAATGGGTTCAAGAGATATAATTAAATATGTTGTGGTATGTAGTGGAATTTTGTAGTCTATTATTGCTATGTGGGAGCGTACACCTCTAATAACCACTGCTGATAAGGCCATGCCAACTTTGTCTTACACAATGAAGGTGTCCAAGTACAGTGCAACCTGTATAAGTGACCACCTGTATTGAAAGACCACCTTTGTGCTGCAATTTATTTAGTTGGATTTACTGTATGGGTAATTCCATATTAGTTCACCAAAGTTTTGCACATGGCCCCCTCGGAATTGGACAAAATTTGGTGGGTTGGTATCCAAAGTGGTCATGTGTCCTTTCACCCATTGCTTGTATGGCTTCTCAGAAATGGCTTATTTAGCATACTATTTTTGCTGTACTTGTGATCATTCAAAGCATCATATCTTGGGTGTTTTAAAATGAATTACACCACTTTAAAGCTCAAAGAAAAAGCTTTCGTTTGGTATATTTAACAGCTTAATTTGTTGAAGCTGATAATTAACTACATCTCCTAATCTTTGACCTTTGCTCTACCAAAAAGTGCTGATTAGAATTTTTGTGAATATTTGTCAACTTTCACCTATTAGTTGCAAAAGTTTCAACCTGGGGTCTCTATGGGATTATGAGATAGGTAGCTAACGGTGTTTGCGGTATTATACATGTAGTAGATATCCCATGCAGTATTGCATACCTTGAAACCCATTCTGTTGATTTAGGTTTGCAGACACACAAGACTCTCTGATTCAACTGCAAGTTAATACAACAGGTTGTGACAAAGGCATGTAATATAAGTTTGTCACTGTGGTGATACAGTGTCAGTAATGCTGTTTGGGAGCAAAAATCATTTCTTTTTTTGTCAGAGTACACACAACCACTTCTTATCCTTGGGTCTATGAGAGTTAGAATGTCATCCATTGGTATAGTGTGGATATTCTGGGGCTCTGAGTACTTGAACAAGTTTGATGGACCACAGAAATGTCAGCTTTACTTCCTAGTGTCACTGCAAACTTCAAGCACACAAGCTAACCACCGATTGTCTTCTTGTAAACAAGTGACAAATCCAACAATTGATTCTGGTGAAACTTCATTCTTTGCTAGAGTAATTACCTCTCTCTTTCCTGAAAACATCAGATTATGAGTAAAATTTTATTTCCACTTTCTGAAATTGGCACAAAAGAGTGGTTTTCTCATACCATGGATTATACGTGAGAGTTGAAAGCAACGTCCCTATCGTCTCAAATAATCTTCATTGTTACAATATCCAAAGTAAGCAGCAGGTATGTTGCTACATGCTCAATTGAACAACTGACATGGTGTCATTAGCTGGTCATTGTACTGCCTTTGCAAGCTATATAAGCTGGCTGCATTTGAAAACTATACAACTAAACAAATTGAAGCACAAAGGTGGTATTTCAATACAGGTGGTCATTTATACAGGTTGCACTGTACTTGGACACCTTCATTGTGTAAGACAAAGTTGGCATGGCCTTATCAGCAGTGGTTATTAGAGGTGTACACTCCCATATAGCAATAATAGACTACAAAATTCCACTACATACCACAACATATTTAATTATATCTCTTGAACCCATTGTGGCCCCACCACAAAAATTTTACCAACAATAGACCATACCTAATTATTATTTACTAAAAAATTCAAAGAATTTGAAGCAGCGCTTTTTGAAATATTAAGGATTAAAGTTTTTTAATGGAGCTTTTTGAACCTTGATTAAATTGATATCCCATAGTTTAAGGATTGCTTGAACTATCAATTAACAGTCTTTAATTGCTGAAAATTTTATTTTAAAATATTAACACAGTGGTGAGCTACAGTTGATTTTGTAGCTTAAGACAAACCAATTTTTTCATAAAATATTCAAAATATTTGTGGACATAAATCAGAAACTATGTTGTGTATGAGGCTAAAAATTGGTATGGGTGATGAGCACCATAGGTACTACCAACACACCAAGTTTTGTCAAAATCCGAGAGGTGACCTTACAATTTCTCGGTGATTTGACATGGAATGACCCATATGCTACCGAATGTAATTTCTTATCATCTTGTTAATGTGACAGTGTGTTGCCCAAGCCTTGCTTGCTAGCATAACTCTCTAGTGTGAAATCCTTATCGAAATCTGGATAGGCAAGCATTTGGTGCTGCTAATAACCTGATCCTTAAACTTTCAAAGGCTACTTCACATTCAGCTGTCCATTGGAAAAGTGCTCCCTTCTTAGTGAGTAATTATAATGGGTGAGCAAACTTGGCTTAACCCATAACAAAACGACAATAATGAGATGCTAGCCCAAGGAACTGTCTCAACTGCCTCAAGTTAATGGGAGTGGAGAAATGCTTTACAGCATCCAAATTCTGGTTGTTTGGCTTCAATCCAGATGGTGTCACCAGATGAGCCAAGTAATCTACTTCATCGCAAACAAATTTGCATTTCTTTGGGTTGAGTTTCAAGCCTGCTCTCTTTAAACAATTAAACACATGCAGCTCTCAGGTGAACGACATGATCATGCAAAGATTCTGAAAGACTATTACATCATCCAAATTGACTGATACAAATTCTTTGCCACTGTCAGACTGTATTTCATGCAATAGTCTCTGCATTAAATGCTGGAACACAGCAAGTGCATTCATTACACCAAACGGCATCACTCTGAATTCATAGAATCCCTGGTGCGTACTGAATGCTGTCTTCTCTTGGCTGTTCTCATGAACTTTAGTTTGCCAATACCCTGATGCAAGATCTAATGTTGTAAACACTTCCAACTGATCTAAAAGGTCATTGTTTCTTGGTAAAGGGAAAGTGTCTGGCTTGGTAACAGAATTAAGATTACGGTAATCTACACGATATCGTAGTGTTCCATCCCTTTTCTGACCAAGACAACAGGACTGGACCATGGGCTCTTAGATGGTGTGATCACGTAACATTTCTGCATCCTCTCTAGCTGATTTGCTATCTCTTGGCAGGCAGCAAAAGTTGTTCTTCTCACAGGCTGTTTCCTTGGGGCCTCATCACTGGTGTTAATCTCAAATTCAATCAGGCCAGTCTCCCCTCTCTCATCCTCTTCTAGACTAAATATTTCATGATATTCCACTAACAGATTTTCTAAAGTAGGTGCTGTTCTAACAGTAGTTTGTTAGACTCCATCAGCACCTTGCTGATCTGTTGTAGACTCCACTTAAATTGTTCCACTGTTTTCTCATATGGTAGGCTGATATTAAACAGGTGTACTTGATCTAGTAGGGTCTTACTGCCTCCTCAACTAGTGACCATTCACAGACAACAAGTATGTCTTCATCTTTAGCAATGACAAACTCCACTCCAACAACTTGACCTCAGTCCATACCTTTCTGTAACTGACTCTCCAGTATTGGCTACCACTGCTGCAGAAGAGCCATCCTCTTTTGCTTCTATAAGAGACCCTACAATCTTCAATGAGGTGTGCAGTGAATCTGAAGGCTCTAACATAACTGTGCTTTTCACAGTACTTGTACTACTGTAGTGAAATTGGCAGGCAAATGTGTAGTTTTAATCAGATTCACTAGTGAAATGTTCTGTGCTCACTGAATTGTTGTTTTTAGAGCAATTGTGCATATCTAGAATTATTGTTGTGTATATGATAGTTACTTCTGATGATCTATATCTTCAAAATCACAATCCAGTGCTTGTGGTCAATGTACCCAGGAACCAACTGGCTAAAGGGCAAAGGCTCAATCATCAAACACAGTCCTCAAGTGAACAATATTATAAAATGAATCTAAAAAAAATTATCACAACATCCAAATAATCAGATATGTACATTTTTTTACTATAACCAGACTGTAATCCATATAACACTTTTGGCATACAGTATTGGAACACTGCAAGTCCATTCAGCACCCCGTAAGGAATCACATTTGAACTGGTATAATTGTTGGGTGATCGAGATTTAAAGTTGTAAAATACTTGGGTCATTAATCCTTGGTGAAGGGAATAAATCTGGCTTGGTTATAAAATTTGGTAAACACAGAATTGAAGTGATCCATCCCAGGACTGGACTATGGACTCTAAGATGGTTTTGTCACCCTAATTCTTAGCATATTCTCCAATTTGTCAGCCATTTCCTTTCTAACATCGAAGGGTACTCTCTTAATATGCTTCCTCCTTGAGGGCTCAGGGGAAATGGAACACTCAACTGCCACTGTAGATCCTAATCTAGAAGAATAAACAAGACAACCCACTTTTTCTACTCTTGGGAAGACGAAATGCAAAGGAACTACAGAAGAATATGCTGAGAGAGAAGATCCTCCTTTTGAAGAAACTTACAATGAAAAGGGTAGCATTTTACAAGTGCGTCTAATCAAAACTGTATACATACCAGCTATTACTTCTGCAACAGTGCCTGTACAAATGTCACATGCACAGGGAACAGTGCTTTTAAAGCATTATATTTTTGACCCTTCTTTACAAATTGTAGAGTCTCTTGTTAGCACCAATTCCACCTCTGTCTTCTTGCTTCCTGCCAGTGGAAACAATGTTTCCTCCACTTGGACCAAAAGCTGAAGCAGTCAAACTTCTATGTGCAGCTTGCACATCAAGGTGATAGTCAACTATACCCAACCTATATACGTACTGCATCAGATAACAACAGTTGGTTAGGTGCTACTAACTTAATGTACATAGTACCACACAATATTTTCTTACGAAACGTAATATTTACTTACCAAACGTAATATTTACATCTATCTCTCCATCTAAGTTTATGGGCTTTTAATCATTGGTACATGCTTTTCTTTATCTCTAACCCAACCCAGCTGATGAAATAATGTGATAAAGTAAATCACAACAGATAATTGCTAAGTCTGATCCTGTGTGTATCAAACTACTGTAGTAACTGGTACTCCCTCAACTTTGACTTCAACACAACACAAATTTCTGCCACCTTCACATAGGATCTGGTCCATATCATCTTGTTATCCTTTGGAGTGTTTGTATTGTATCTTAGCCAAAAGTTTCACATTGTGCATGAACTAGTAACCAAATTACTACTATACATGTATTTTCTATTGAGTTGAGCATTCCAACTGGCTGCCATTGGGTTATTGGCTGTAGTGTACTTGTGCCCGACTGATATTAATATCCAGTTCTGAGTTGTTTTTGACTGTTTGTCAAACCAAGCCTCCAACTATTTAACTGCATAGTTCTATTTCCATCTTCTGTAGCCTATCTTATAAATGTTTCATTTTCATCTCCTTCTCAAACATCAGTTTATGATGAACTAAATTCTGTTGGCAGTTTGTTTGCCAAAGTTCTTTATTTCTATCCCTTGCCTTTTTCACTACCTGCATGAGATCTTGTACCTGTGAACATGATATCTGTTTATGAAGGACTTCATCCGTAGTAGTCAATTCTGTCACTTTGACTCTCTCCATCTCTAGGATTCTAAAAGATGCTCCTGCTGGGCTGATAATTCTTCCTTCAAATGTACCACCTCCTGCAGTGATGTGTTTGCCAACTCAGTGTTCATAAAGCTCAGAACTTGCTCCAAATGTTTTCTACTTGCTCTTCCCTGTGAAGTATGGTCATCTAATTAATTTGCAGCCTGACTGTCTTGATCTGGCTTTGTCCTAGATGAATCTGTCACCAAAGTTGAAACTAACAATTCTCTCTCTGGAGTTGGTGATAATGTTCTGTATTGCACAATATAACTGTAAGAAATATTTCATTGAAATCTTGCAAAGATAGTTCTTCCCTTTCCTCAGTCTGTGTGACCACTACTTGAACATCAGAGGGGTAATGGTTACTCTCAGTAAGTATTACACTTATTATTACTATTATATCATTGCTTAAAACTGAAGGCAAATCCAATTCCTGCATTAGGTAAAGCTTAAGTCTCTTAGAACTGAGAGGAAAGTTTACTGTTGTGTACTAAACATCTATCCTGCTCACAGGCAAGAAAACTATCTATAGAAACAAAGTCTATTGCTCTTTAGAGTACTACCTCTTAACAACACTGTCTCTCACCTAGCCTCACTTCCCTAAGTGGCACACTCACCCAAACGTCTTCATAACTTTCTTTTTCATCCATATCTGCTTTACTCAAAAGGGAATTTTTGGAAGATTTTGGATCTGTTAATCTCCAGAAAATTCTACATCTATTAATTTCATCTTACTTCCAGGTATGGCCAATTTTTACCTTCAACAACTGGACTAATAAACAATGGATAAAATACTTGCATGTTTCAAATAAAAAAATCTGTAATTTTTACATGCTTTTTTCTTTGTTATGGAAGGATCTAACTGTAAAAAATGGATATCAACATATTCATCTAATCAAGAGAAGTTCTAAAATCTTTGTTTCATTGCAGTAGAACAACGGATACATCAATTATTGACATTTGTTTACATTACATCAAAGCAATCATATGCAATTGACCTTTCTTCACTGATTTCGTCTCTGTATGTAGTGAAGAAAGGTGATATAATAAAAACCTACCAAGCAATGAATTACCTTCTTCATGGCAAACATGATAATGCAAGTTGTAACTCTGTATATCTTTGCATGCATAAGTTGCAACCATTTTTGTAAGTGCCTGTAATTTGTTTTCTCTATGCTTTCTGTACAAATTAATCTTTCTGTTGTTGCTACTTGTAACTCCAAATTTGATTCGCATATGAGATCAAAACTTCACTAGAGCATACTATTGGCTATGTAGATTATAAGTAAGGAATTTGAAAACTGTACCATTAAGCCAGGTTTTTGCCAGATGCGGTCACAAATAATTTGGCAAACATAGCAGAGTTTTGCTTAACCAGTCACATATATAATTGTGTTTTCTTATGCGGTACCATCCACAAGCATGCAATAATGACTTACAGATCTTTAGACACTGCTTGAAGTATCTTAGTTTACTACAGTGGTATATCCCCAGTACATGGAACAGTTAATTGTTTGTTATTTTAGTAGTTTTTCAGTAAACCCGCATTCACTGATGTTTTACTGAGAGTTTAAAACTTAGTAAAATAATTATGTTCCATATACTTAAGTCTACTGACACTTTACTATCAGTATATCTATAGCAAGGCATCTTAACAAATTAGTAAACTAAGAACCTTCAAGCAGTGAGAATTGCAGGTACTGTACATATAAAATGGCTTGATTGTTTAAAATTTGAATTTAGAAGAGTACTCCTGCAGGTGTGCTGATATGTAACATCATGTATTAAATAGGCAGTTGCAATTATTATTAAGCTAATAACAGCTTCGAGATTAAAGTTAGTTGAACATGGCTATTAGTACAAAATAATTCATGGCTATTGAAACCGCTTTGAAAATGAAAAATGTAAACTCCAGCTAGAGTGCTAGGAATTATCATACAGTGTGATGTTACTGCATCATCACACTGTATATTTGGTAACATGATGGTTTGGACCTTTCTCAAACAATTCCAATAGGTTTATACAAATTTTAAAACAATCAGTGGAATTTTCTACTGACTGACTGACTGACTGACTGACTGACTGACTGACTGACTGACTGACTGACTGACTGACTGACTGACTGACTGACTGACTGACTGACTGACTGACTGACTGACTGACTGACTGACTGACTGACTGACTGACTGATTGACTGACTGACTGGCTGACTGACTGACTGACTGCATGACTGCATGAATTCCTTACTGACTGATTTGTGACTCGATAATGGCAAAAGCTACAAGCTTGATTTTTCACTATTTTTCGTCACTTCAGCCTGGTGGTGGGAATTGTCCCAGTTTTTTGATTGTAACTGCGTTGATTGCAGAGTTCCTTCTCATTATATGTTCTTCATTTTTAATGCTATGTAGCAGGCTGAACATTGCTGAAAATGAAGCTTAATGGCCACTTGTGTATTTTAGTAATTGATACACTGTAGTTGTGCACACATTCAAATGAAAACAATAATCCTGACACCTTTCTTTTTTTCTAATGCATTATGTGCATGCTCACCAGTCATAATAATGTTACAAATAAAGTTAACTAACAGGTATATTAGGAATTTTAAGTTCAATTAGGGATCATAGAAATCAAAAGTAGTGAAACAAGAGGGGTTGCGTACATATACAATCCCTAATTCAGCTGTAGGCATAGACTGAAGGAAGGATTTAATCTCCACTAGCATATCTTCATTTAATGTATGTAGGTGACCTCTCTTGTTTCCCTACTCTTAACTTCTATGATTGCTAAAAATTAAAATTTAAAAATTAAGAGATAGGAACTATGTTATAATGTGCTGTGAACTATGTTATCTCACCTGTCATCCCCAGTCATGATAGGATTGATTATTCTACTTATGCTCATTTTTGTGATAATGAATACACATCAATTATGATACTACTATTATTGCATCATTCACAACTACTACATGCTTGACTTATCAATGATGATCTGAATTGCATCTCTTGTATCTAGTACATAGCCATAGCATCAAAGGCGATTCTAAGGGTGGCTATGGTTCCCCCTGTTGAAAAATAACTGTTTTAAAAATCTTGGGGAAAGTTGCAGTACAGAATGGTATTGTTATTTTAGCATTTTCATGTTTTTACCATCAATTTTAGGCTGTTTTCAAGTTTTAAATTGCAAAAATCCTGCAGCTTCTTGCACCTCCAGACCCCCCTGAAATTCTACTTTATATTACAGTCATTCAACAATAGTTATACTGTTCCCTACTTGGCTCCCCTGTAGGTCAGGTCTAGAATCGCCACCGCATAGCATCTAGTGTACCTAAATTATGACCGAATTTTGGAAATCTCCCATATATGGTTGTGCATAAAGCAATAAGAATTAACACGATGCAGAAAATAATTTTTGCAATGTTGTAAACTTTAATTGTACTTCAAAGTATTTCGGTTTATTCTACACATCAATGAGTAGAAATTCAGCATTAACTGCTCTAGTTAAGATTAATATATTTAATAATTCACTAATATGGTTGATTTTCGTAAATTCAAATGTTCATTTTATAGATGAATTTTTGTGGCTGTTGCTATTACTGGAACAATAGAATAACATATTTTTGTTATTGTACATTTGCTTTACTGTGTCACCTCAGTTTAGGACCCTTAATTAGGGAAGCTTGAGCCCTCTATGGAAATTGGATACAAGCCATGGAATGTGTGAAAACTGTTTTTTCAACAACTTTACTTACTGTTATATATGTGACCGGATTTGTGAAAAGGGGTAATCCACACACATCCAATTCAGAAGACCATAACTAAGTCCTCAGGTAATGCATTAATGTGAAAAGTTCTCCATCTACTAAATAGACTATGTTGGTGCTCACTACTGGCCAAATTATAAATCAACAGCCTTTTCCAGTCTGTAGTTATGAGTCATCAAAGTTGATAAATTGTGACCAGATTTTATAAAACCGATCCAAATCGCACATCAAGCAAAATCAAACTAACACCACCAGTGGATAGCTACACCATCGCACTACTAGTTTTGACCCTCAGTACTACTCAAACTACTCGAGGCTGGTTTTAACAGACGTCTTTTCTGAGTGGTGTGGAGTGCTCAAATGGCAGTTTCAGGCCTTGTGAAGGACCTGGCTTGGCAAGAATCAGTGGTTTACTGGTGGACAGCCTTATAATGTTGGCCAGACGTGTTCCCTGTTGATTTTACTACATATCAGCCACTAAGGAGCCAGCACAGCCCTGTAATCTCGTGTCTGGACTCCAATCATGGTCTGCCTCCATTTTGATGTCTATCTCGATGTCTATCTTTTGCCCTCCCCGCCATCCCCCACCCTCCACCCCTTTGTGAGAACTCGTGATACTACTTCCCTCGCCCAACTGCTCAGATTTTCTATCTGATTTAGCGGGAAACTCTACAAGCAACTACAAGAACTGGAAGTGGCCTGAAAACTAACAGATTGATGCATCTTTTGTGTAAATTTCATATGTGTGCTTGCTATCCTTGGAGAGTTATGCTGGCTTCAATTCTTTAAAACTGTTTATCTCAAAACTTCTAATGTGCGATTTGGATAATTTTTCCAAAATCCAGTCAAAGTTGGATATGTGTGGAAGACCCCTTTTCACAAATGCGATCACATAATATTATGTCACTATGTAGCACTTACTCTTACTCTCACATGGCCAGACCTCTATTTTAGTGCAGTGGATATCAATTAAAAGTGCCCACAATGAAATGTTGCACTTTATATCAAAATTACCATGTTTGCATCAGTGACCAAATAAATGTTTTGTTTTGTTTATCCTATAGGTACTTCATTTATATTGTTATTATGAATATCACATGTGTACACATTGATTATGTCTATGTGTGTGATGTGTTCTTTGAATTACTTTTGTTACTTTATATATACTTCTTTATTTCATGTTCATTTCATCAAATTTGATGGATGCATAGTTTGTAAGTTATCATAAGTAATGTTGATTCAATTAATAATGTTATTACTGTATCTGCATAACATTTGTACACATTGATTATGTCTATGTGCATGTGTGATGTGTTCTTTGAGCTATACTTTTGTTACTTTATGTATACTTCTTTATTTCATGTTCATTTCATCAAATTTGATGGATGCATAGGACGTAAGTTATCATAAGTAATGTTGATTCAATTAATAATGTTATTACTGTATGTGCATAACATGTGTACACATTGATGATGATGTGTTTATTGTACAGCTTTGTGAAATGTGTGACTTGTAATTGTGTCAGTTGTATTACATACTTAATACAGTAAAGGACTATTTACTGGTGATAAATTTAAAAGGTCATAATGTTTCTGACTGTAAGTGTTGCCTGTTTTATGGCATAAACCACATGCACACACACATCAGTTTCTTTCTGGTGTCAAACTGTATTTTTAGTGTAAACATGATCCTCATGCTATAAGCAAGTTCATTCATGAAACAACACTCATAAGACTTATTTTATTATCAATTGTGTAACTTGTATAAATTGTATTGTTGTGAGCCTTAATTTTGTCGTAATCTTGATTTTGAAAGCATTCTTTTGAGTATAATAAGGTTGATTTTGAGCATTACTCAAAATTATAATAACTTAAGCATAATTGGCTCCAACCTGCTGGTGATTCCCAGCAGACTCAAGTTTCCACCTTGCAGGGATCAGATAAGTGATAGCCTTGATATGTTTTCATGCCAGATAGTTTGTATAAACTACAGGTACACAAAAAATGTTAGAATTTTCAACTAGAGTAGGGACCATAGCACATCAATAAAGAGTACTAAATCAAGCTGTAGTAGTGCATAATATTAAATCACAGTAAAATAATAATAAGTGCTATATCCCTACTGTGCATTTCCACTGTGAAATCTTGAGCACAGTAGGGATACAACACTTTTTAATGTTTTACTGTGATTTAATATCATGCACTACTCCAGCTTGTTTCAGTACTTTATCAATGTGCCTGACTGACTGATGTCTTCAGACAAGAATAACTTAAGGCTACGGGCTTGATTTTTCACTGCTCGATGTTGCTTTGGCCTGAGAGATGCCGTTTGGCATACCACAGTACAGGGTGTATGTACTATGCAATCTTCATTGACTTACCAGTGTTCTCCTTTGTGTCCCATTTATCTTTGTTGACAGCAAAAGGCAAGGCAAAAGGTGTCGATTTAGCGGTAACGCATGATGGCTTCCATTCGTAACAGAAATCATTCGTATTTTTCATAGTGGCTACTTTGATTGCAGAGGTGCTTTTCGAACAGTTCTTGATTTGTAATGCTGTGTAACGGGTTGAACATAGCTGACTATGAAGCATAAAGGTTTCAAACGACATATAATTGGTAGCTGGGACATGCGGTGCCATTTCTCTATTTTGATGCAGCATGCATGGGTTCACCAGTCATAATAATATTATGTTACAAAAAAGTACACAAAAAATTGAAATTTTAAACTAGAGCAGGGACCATAGTAGTGATGTGCTATAATATCGATAGTGTAATAATCGTATCACAGAGGTTCATTATCGTGATATGATAATAGCTTGTGATTATCATGAGCACCAATATTAGACATTCTTACCTCGCTGGAATTACTCTAACAATTAAAGCATTCGTTGATTACTCAATTATGTATGTATTCTCTGAGATTGCACTTTGTGGTATTTTGGTATGACATATATGCATAGAAAATAATTATTGGATCTACTATCGTGATAATTATCGTATTGTGATGCAATTATCATGATTAATTGATATAGTTGTACTCAGTCAGTCAGTAGAAAATTCTGTTTATAATTTGTTTTACAAAAATTCCATAGCAACTTGTTGAAAGTGTTTTGGGTCGATCTGAAGGCTTGTTTGGGCTTAGTTTTACCTAACCAATACTGCCCCATCATCATCAGGGAAATGTAAAGCTGGTTATTGGGTGATGTTTTTTCATGGGCCAGCCCACACCTACTGTACTATACAGTATTATTGTAGTTCCTTTTTACACAAAACCTGAAGAGTATATGTAGTGGAGTATTGGTCATGTTTATTACAATCTAAACCAAAACAGCCAAGCTGTAAAAAACAGTGTGGCCCCCAAGGTGAAAAAAGATGTGAAATCCAAGGTGGCGGCCAAGAAATGGCTATGATGGTAGGTTAATGGCAAAAATTTTAATTACGGCAGTTCAGGTGAATCTGTTCTTGTACAATTGCTGTTGCTCAGCATTAAAATCACTAGGTTCTGCATCTGTGTCCACAGGCACATCATTGTATGTGCTAGAAATCTTAGTAGCAGGTGATCCTTCATCATTGCTGCAAGGTGGCTTGCCTTCCACTGCTGTATTACTACTTCCTGATTCTAAGGATGGAACTTTTATAGCTGAAGAATTGAAAGGATATACTCCAGAAGACTCAAAACCCACTATGATAATAGCAGGTATAACAGACTGCAACCAAGCCTTTGAAAAAAGTGAATTAAAATTAAACTTGGTAATTACTCTACCGGGATTACGTTGGAGAAACTCATGGCATATGTTCTCCATTGTGACTTTAATGGTGCAAATACTGTGCAATCCAAAGGCTGTGCCTTGTGTGTAGTGTGCAGTGGCAAGCACAACACTATTTTCTGTTTAGATCTTGCGAGACGGACAACTTCAGGTTGGTGATGGGTACTACACCAATCTAACAGCAACAATATTGTCGGGCACCTACTGCATGCTTGATAAAGTGGTCACTCAACCAAGACTCTAAAAAATCTGTAGTTATCCACTCTTTATCACTGCAAGGCTGCAACCATAGCTGGTGCGTGGAATTTCCACACTTGTCGAAGCATGGGATACTTTCTTTTCATCAAGCAACACTGTTGGTGGTAACACTTGTCCTGCATCACTCGCACATGCAACAACTGTAATTTGACCTTTTTTCCCTGTAGATCTATATCGCACCTTCTTAGTCCCTGTCTTTGTAACAATATTTGGTGCCTTTGGGTCTATAGGCATGCCAGTTTCATCAACATTGTAGATCTGAGCAGATGAATTTAACAAATAATTTTCTCTTAAAGTGGTTTCCAACAAATTGCAATAATGATTTATGGTATCAACGTTGACTGTATCCATTTGTGTATTGGCTGTATTGTCCCCTTGCCTTAGTGACAAATCGCCTTAACTTTTACTGAATTTTTCCCACCATCCTGGACTGATCTTTCCTGAGTGTACCTTTTTCCTAGGAACAGATTCTACTATGTATGTTCATAACTTCAAACCTAGTCTTTCCATAACCAACAGCAGCAGAATCTTTCAGAAACTCAGCCAATTCCTTCTCTTCCTCATTATTTAAGTACTGTTTTGGCCCTGACTTAGTACCATGTGTGACTCTATCCCTAAGTCTGTCTTTCAGTGTTGTTTTAGGAACCACAAATTGAAGAGTGTTGCCACAAGAAGCACTCAAGTGAAGGTATTTCAGTATCCTTGCCATTCCACATGCTCACAATTATTGTTTGTTTACTTTTTTTGTAATGTTATTATAACAGGTGAACCTGCATATATAGCATCATAAGAAAGAATGGCACCTGAGTTAATGTCTTTCACTGAATGTGTCCCAACTATCAAGTACTGACCAGAAAGTGAAGTGGCCATTACACTACTTTCAGCTATGCTCAGCCTGTTATACAGTGTAGGAGTGCCTCTGCAATCAATCCTGTCAACACAAAAAATATAGATAATTCATGCAACCCAATTACCAATTAACTGATGTGGCCATTATGCTTTGCTTTCAGTTATGTTCAGCTCATTACACAACATTACAAGCAAAGAACAGTAGGAGAAGTGCCTCTGCAATCAATCCAGTCTGTATGGAAAATATGGATGATTCCTGTTACAAACATAGGGAAACCATTGTCCAATACCTTGGGCTGTAATGGTACACAAAGGAGGACAAAGTAAAGTCCATGATGTGTGCATTGTATGTACTGCAGTATTCCAAACGACACCTGTGAGGCTGAAGAGTAGTGCTGTGAAATACACCTGAAATGGTGTATCTGTATCTAACAGCTGTGCAGTCACGATACGATATCGATATGCAATACAGTGCATCCTTTGTACAAAGAAGTCAAGTTTAATTAAGTGAGTGGGCGGCCGATAAATTTTTATTGTTTAGTACCAGCCATTACACCATTGCACAATTAAATAACAAGCTTAAGGAGACTAGGAAACAAGTAAATAACCCAGCTACACTCTTAAATTAGGCATTCCAGTATCCGAGATTTTTAAATAAAAAAATTCTCCGTATATTCCCCAATAGAACCCTGGCACAAAATAACAACTCGTGTTTAACTAGGGATTGCTCCGTAATCCAAGCTCCAATGAGGATGAAAATCGCTGTGGGGTTTGTCCACATGCTGATCATCATGAAAATCTTAGTTTTATCATGCGCATCACATATAAGTAAGTATTGTGTTGTTTTGTAATCTTTTCAAGCCATGCAATGTATGTAGAATACTTTAAATTTTAAAAAAACCTACTGTTGGGTGGAAGGTAGCCACTGGTGCTTACTTTAAAGTGCGTAGTTACTTCACTCGGGTTAGCGATTTTCAGTTCCAGAGCAATTTTCTGGTGGCTGTGCCATCAGGTCGAAAGTATAAACCACTTCGAAGTCGGCATAAAAATGCCATAATTGAAAACACAACTCCACCTTAGGTATTGTTGCATCATTGTGGTACCTCCACTTTAGTTGTTTACCTTTATAAGTTGTTAATTTGATATTTTTACTTACTTGACATAGCCATTTGCCTATGGGTCTACATTAGTGGTGTGCGATATCAGGATTTTCATTTCGATACGATGTCGATACGATAATAGGGTAAATATCGAATTTCGGTTCGATTTTCGATAATTTTTAATTTTGTGGGTGGAGTAGTTGCGTGGGCGGCCGATATTTATAAATATGCTTCAAATACATTTTACACTCTAAATCTATTGCATAGAACTAATAATAAGCCTATAAAACTGGTAGACAAGCTTTAAAGTGGCTAGATTGTGCAGAACCAACCTTCATTTCAAGCGTGATTGCACAATCACACACTAAATGCTGTTAATTTATGGAAATATTCGATATTTCGATAATTATCGAAATATTCTTCGATATTTCGATAATTATCAAACCTTTTTGATAATATCGAAATCTGCTAAAGTGGTATAGAAATTGATACGATAACAATATTAGCAAATTATCGCGATATTGATATTTTTTCGATATATCGCACACCACTGGTATACATCATTGTATTGAGAAGTGTGCAGTAGGTAAAACATATTTTCACACCACAAGATACAAAGATCGCTGGGATCCGATATGATCTGAAGTTACTCTCATGACATGTACAAACTTGCAGCTAGAAGCAACTGCAATTTCAAGATAGTCTAGATTGCTGGATGGCTTCCTGATTCAATTGTGCCATTTTTCCCTTTAAAATGTATGGGGAGCCCCAGAGAATAAATGTACCTTTTTTCAGTTTTTAAGCACTGTGCATGCCAAAGTAGCTAATTCCAACCCAACAAACTATGTATTTCTGAGATCAGCAATCAATACTCTATCTATTGAGCATATAAAAAGCCTATTTTTCCAAAATGTAAAAATCGGGCTGGAATGCCTACTTAAATTGAAGAAAGCCAGACCTTCATATTTCCGTAATTGTGTAATCAAAATATTGATATGTGTACATGTGTATCAGTATCGCGATACAGCTGGAGCATCGCGATATTCCAATATATCGATACGTAGCGCACATCAGTACTGAAGAGATGTCAAACAATGAAAGTCAAGCCTGTATATATCCTTAGCCTTTATCGAGTTATGCTTTTCTGAAGGAATTATTTATAATCAGTCAGTCAGTCAGGTAGTAGAAAATTCCATTAAATATTAAAATTCATAGCAACATTTTTGAAGCACTTCAGGTCATACTGAGGGTACTTTTGGACTTGGTTATACCTAACCAATACTTCCAAAGTGTCATGAAAGTATTGTGAGGCTGGTTTTAGGGTGATATGTTTGGCCAAAAAAGCCCAAACCTTCATGATCCATAATATATAGTACTACTGTACTCTATGATACCATTATAGCCAAATAGCATTTTAATAATTGCACATATAGACCATGACACACCACTTGATATATTGTATATATAGCAATTAAGGGTACACATAAAATGTGACATTGTTACAACATTGTAGTTTAAGGAGAAGGTGTTCAGTAAAATATTGCATGCTCAACTATTCTGGCTATTTTATATCTCATTGGCATTAGCACTATTTTAACCATGTTGTCTATCTATTTAGACAAGTGTTGTGTTTTACTGTATCATGTACGTACAAGCTATGTGGCAAGTTTCATGCTTTTATCCCACAGTGCAGAAAAGGCCTTACAACCCTTAGCTATTATGACAATTTTTGAAAATTGTGTCGTGATGAAAGCTTGAAATTTGACACAGTATTAAGAAACGTTCTCTGGGCCAATTTTTATATCTACGTATAAGGCTACTTCTCTACTAAAAATTGTCCTTTTCTGTTCTATTTCCCTTTAATTTCAATTAAATGGTTGATGTCTGCCACAGAATTGAAGAGAAACAAAATGGTTTTTGTTTGAAGTCAATAGTATATTTTATTCTAAAAGGCTTTGCATGCTACAGTGGAACCTCAAACCTCTTGGAACCAGGGGTGATCCATAGGCCTGAAAGTCCACATCTGTGAAATTGTATGTAAAAAAACCATAAACAACATTGGTCAATATATCATATAGTTTAGTGTTGTGAACTGGTAGAAAAATTAAAGCATTGCTTTACCCCAGATACCCTGCATCTCATACGTGTTAAGCAATGTTTGCATCATAAAATGAAACGTAACAACTCTGAAACAAATAGATGTAAATGAGTAACTTGGTTCATTCAAAGTCTAAACAGGACACCGTGGACTACATTTCTGCACTTTCTCTAATACATATTCAGCAAATTCTAGGAAGGTCTGGGATTTTGTGAATTCAGTCAAAGGATGTTGTCAATCTCCTCCCCCACTTAACTCCTCAGGGAATTGTATTTCAGATGATATTGAGAAGGCAACAATGTTTAATGAGTACTTTAACTCCGTGTTTAAAACTGTACCAGCTTGCAATTTCTGCATGAGTCTGTACTGTGTAATGAAATGCTTATTGATTCTATACAATTCACATCAGAGGATGTTTTTGAAGAACTTAGCAATCTATACAACACAATAAACCCTGTGGTCCAGATAATCTACCGGTTCAATTGTTAATAGTCACAGCTAAATTCATCTCCTTACCTATATCTCATCTATTGCAATGGTCACTGTCCTCTGGTACCCTGCCTAGGGACTGGGTGACTGCCAACATTGTGCCTGTTCACGAAAAGGGTGATAAACACCTTCCATCAAACTATCACCCAATCAGTCTTACTTCAATTGTTGTGAAGGTTATGGAAAGAATTATTCATCGTCAACTTATATGTGCTTTAGAATCTAAACATCTTATTAGTGATTCCCAACATGGCTTTCGCCATAAATGCTCAACTGTCACTCTTTTGTTTTCAGTAATTAATGACTGGGAATTTTTGCCTTGAAGTATGGAACTCAGTTCACTGTGTATTGTTAGATCTAGTGGAGGTATTTGACTCATTGTCGCCTATTGTTTAAGCTTGAATGTCTTGGGAAATCTACTCTCTTTATTTAACTCATTTCTAACTAATCGCTATCAAAGAGTTGTTGTTAATAGTAGCTTCTCAGAATGGCTTCCTGTTTGTTCAGGTGTCCCTCAAGGCTCTGTTCTTGGGCCCCTGTTATTTTTACTTTATATTGTCGAAATCCATCATAATATTATTTCTAATAGTACTGTTAAGTTATTTGCTAATGACATCACCCTATACAAGCAAATTGTTACAATTCATGATGAAGCCTTACATCAAGGAGACTTGACCAAAATGGGCCTGCAAAAACAGGGCATGTGGGAACATGATTTTTGCCTAATTTTTCACACTTCCTTTACTCATAATGTTTTACACCATTATGCTATGGCAATGAAATTTTTTGCCATTAGTAAGCATTTAATTGGCTTTATGATGCAAGTTTCAGAATGCAAATATGCTGTTCCAATACTGAGATATGACCTGTAGTGTGACAGGTTGTAGTTTGTGCCCACATGCCCTGTATTTGCAGGTCAGATCACATATTAATATATCAGTGGTCATATTGTGGCAACTCAAGTTGAATCCACAGAAATGTGAGAGTATTTGTATATCTTTTAAGTGATCCCCACCGACTTGTTAATACCATCTTAATGACCAACCGATTCCATCTAAATCAGCAATATGGTACTTCGGGATTAATTCTCATTAATGGAGTGATCATGTTACACACATATCAGTAGGCTTGAGTCAAGTGTGCTCAAAAGTTTGCCCAAAATGCTTTCAGGAATTTCCCAAAATTTTCACTAATTATGCTATTTCAGTGTTCCTATTATGCTTGCATTAGTTGGCCACATTTGCTACAATTATCTTGGATCATTTTAATCAGTGAATGCTCTATTAGAGTATTTCACTATAAAGTGACTGTTCTATTAGAGAGTATCAATCTAAGGAGCTATGTACAATGCATTTGAGTGCTCTATTGTAGTTTGCAGTTTCCACGGACTGCTCTATTAGGGAGTATCAATCTATTTTCATGAAATTAAGCTCCATAGTTTGAAATATCCGTCTAATATGCCAGCATTATGCTAGCATAGCACCCCAGCCTATCATGCTGGCATATTTTATGCAGGCCTACATATCAGTAATAGCCTCCCATTCAATCAACATTTTAAGACACACTCTTTTTGCAAGTCCATCTACTGTTAACGCTGCTGCCTACAATTGCCTTGTTAGGCCCTTATTGGAATACGTTGCACATGTATGGTATTTATATTCTGCTGGAGACACTGCTCAACTGGAAGAAATTCAGCAAAGAGCTGCATGCTGGGTGTGTGGTAGCAAATGGAATCCTCACACCCGTAATTGGTCCAAATCTTCCACTTCTTGTCTACAGGACTTAATATGATGGCCTTCACTACATACCCATCGGTCATACCTTGCTATAGCTCAAGTACATGACATTCTACATAACAGGGTCTCCATCCCATTTAATTCACCTTTTAAGTTCTCTATCAATTGTACTATATGGATCTTATTCATTGTCACTTGCCATATCATCTTCCACCATCAATGCATATCGTTATTCATTTTTAAATAAATTCTCCATTCCTTTAGAACTTAGCATATACCTGCAGAAATTTTCCAAACCAGTCCCTTTCTGGTTCCTACTTCATCACTTTCTGTTTAACTAACTGACCTCATTTATTTTGTCTTGTTCTTGTATACATATTCTGTGTGTCTTGTTTTGTTATAAGTTTATTTATGTCACAAATGCCTAACATTATCAGATGTAGGGAAGAACTTTACAGCATCCAGGTTCCAGTAGTTTAATCCAGCTTGTGTAACCAGATGACCCAATTGATTATTCCACTTCTTCACAAACAAAGTTGCGTTTGTGTGTACTGAGCGTCACGCCTGCATCCTTAATCAATTAAACACAGTTCTCAAGTGAACAGCATTGAAATGACTTTGAAAAAAATTATCACAACATCCAAATAATCAGCTGCAGATACAATTTTTTTATTACTATAACCAGACTGTAATCCATATAATACTCTCAGCATACAATGTTGGAACACTGTAAGTCCATTCATCACCCCATAAGGCATCACATTTAAACTGGTAAAATCGTTGGGTGATGAATTCAGTCTTCTCCTGGCTGTATTTGTGACCCTTAATCTGCTAATAACCAGTGGCGAGATGTAAAGTTGTAAAATGCTTGGATCTTAAGAGATCATTAATCTTTGGTAAAGGGAATACATTGGGCTTGGTTATAAAATTTGGTAAACACAAAATTGAAGTGTTTCATCCCTTTTTTAACAGGACTGGACTATGGACTCTAAGATGGTTTTGTCACCCTAATTCTTAGCATCTTCTCCAATTTGTCAGCCACTTTCTTCCTAACAGCGAAGGGTACTTTCCTAACAGGTTGCTTCCTTGGGGCTCAGGGGAAATGGAAAACTCAACTGCCACTGTGGATCATAATCTAAAAGAATAAACAAGACAACCCAGCTTTTCTTCTGTTGGAAGACAAACTGCAAAGGAACTACAGAAGAATCTGCTGCGGAGGAAGATCCTCCTTGTGAAAAAACTTACAATGGAAAGGATAACATCTCACAAGTGTGTCTAATCAAAACTGTATGCATACCAGCTATTGCTAGTGCCTGTACAAACTTCACATGCACAGGGAGCAGTGCTTTTATAGCAATATATTTATTTGACCTTATTCTAGAGTCTCTTGTTAGGACCAAACCCAACTCTGTCTTCTTGCTTCCTGCCAGTGGGAGAATGTTTCCTCCACTTGGATCAAAAGCTGAAGCAGTACAACTTCTATGTCCAGCTTGCACATCAAGGTGATAGTCAGCTATAACTAACCTATGACATATACTGCATCAGATAACAGCAGTTGGTCAGGTGCTACTAACTTAATGTACATAGTACCACACAATATTTTCTTACCAAAAGTAATATTCACATCTATGGCCTGGACCATTCTTGGTACCCCTGACAATTCTGTCTGCTGGTTATTAAGAAAAAGGTTGATACAGTGTCAGAATGGCTTGGTATAATTGTTTACCGGCTTTCTTGGTAGATAATTGGCAAAAACCAGTGCAACAGCCAAAAGCTAGTGCAGTACTGATGTGTACTGTTCTCGGTAAGATCACAGACACTTGGCCTTATTCAAGAACTTAACCTAGCTACATATAGCTAGAAAGGTATAATGTGGATTGCCATAGCAGGTGTTTATATTATTTGTTCTATGGTGAGTGCTGTACATGAACACTTGCTTGAAGATCTTGGAAACAACACTGCAATAAAGTCATATGATTGTGATCAGATCTACACAATTATAGTAAAACTAGATATAGTAGATGCATAGAAAGTTGATTTAGCTATGTTAATTTTGTTGTAAAACAGATGGACCAGTCCACACTATAGTTTGTAACATTTGTTCAGTCTTGTCTACATTTTGGATAAACCATGCATGCATCAGGAAATTCACTGGACAATTCTAAATGGCTAGTATAGTAGCTAGCTCAATGAATTATTATACTGGACTCAATATTTATCAGAACCAGTATATTTTTAAAGAGCACACATGCGTGCACATCAGTGGCATCAATCACTTCTGATCTGTTAACAGTTGTCATGTCCATGTGTCCCACTGTCATTGCATGATTGTGTTAACCACTTCAACATACACTCAGGACTGGACAAACCAGCAATAGCTATAATAGCTACATGTAAGATGTTTATTCCATTTAGTGATTTAGCCACTACCAAAAATCTGACAGTGGTGGTATGGATCATCCAGTATTAATTTCACCAAATTATGGCCATGGTGATTTGTATGTGTGCGTGCATGCGTGCGTACGTTCGTGTCTCTGTGTGTGATTATTGCAATCATGTCTTACATGGTTGCTATTATATATGTACGTGTGTTGTAGCTGTATGTGTACAGTTATTAGTTAACTTGCCTATAAAGCATTGCCATTTAGTGCCAGTGTTCATTGTAATCTCTGTATACAGAAGTGTCATTTGTGACTAGATTTACCTTTTTCACACATGACATTTAATCCATTTTTGGAACTTTGAAGCTTTGTAACTTTTTGATCATTTCATATACTTGCCTGAAATTTTCCATGACTGTGGCTACAGTATCTGTGATAATAAAAGTAAGTTAATCAGTATAAGGAGTCAAGTGTTACATCATTTTGTTTTCTGGTGTGTAAAATGTGTGGAAAAGGTAATCTGGACACATTTCTAAGGTGTCATTTTCCCAGATAGCTGATCTGCAAGAGCTGGCCACAATAGACCAAAGATTCATATAACACTAGATGCATTGTTGTAGTAAGCAATTCATACCAGAACTCTTTTTCTCACTACAAATTTGAGCATATGTAGGTGAGCCATTCACATTGGTTAGCCTAGTAGTCTAGCATATCCAGAGTGAAATCATGGGCAGTACTTCGACCAGCAGCCAATACCTTCCATGTGTAACAACGCACAGAGTAACGAAATTTCTCAGGAGCATCAGGCATCGTGGGCTCGTGCTAACATGAGAAATTCCCTCTTAAACGTCTCCATTTTCAGCCCACCCTTCGTGCAGTTGTTAATCAAGCTTCTATAGAACACTGAAAGATATAATTCTCTTCCATTTGGACCATGACTTCTCTCTTCATCGCCAGAAGAATGCTTTAAACACAATATACTGAGCAAACTATTACATGGTGCACCAGTGCAATGGTTCACCAAAATAATGGATGTGTAGGCAAAACTTAAAATTATGTAATGTGGATCACATGTTGAAAATGCTTTATACCCATGACTGAACATAAGTATCATACTATGTGGCTTAATATGAGGTATTATTCTTATTCAGAAATTCTGAAAACAACCTTTGTAATTGGTTACAAGGTTACACGTGCTCATACACCCTGTAATTAATTTTTTTTTTGCTTTTTTGTAACATTATTATGACTGATGAACCCATGAATACTGCATCTTAAGAAAGAATGGTGCCTGAGCTTGAACATGCTCCAACTACCAATTTCTGACCAGTAAGTGAAGTGGCCATTATGCTTCATTTTCAGCTATACTCAACCTGTTACACTGTGCTACTAATAAAAAACAGTAGAAGTGCCTCTGCAATCAATCCAGTCTGCATCGAAAATATGGATGATTCCTATTACAAACATTGGGAAGCCATCATCCTACCGTTAATTGACACCTTGGGCTGTCAGTGAAAAGAAATGGGACACAAAGGAGGATAACGGTAAGTCCATAATATGTGACCCGGTCTGCGAAAAGGGCTCTTATAGCCTTTCCAATTATCCATGTTTGGCTAATCATAACTCCTAATCTACTAAAGCTATCATCATGTAATTACACCCACAGCTACTTCCAGGTTAGGGTTGTTGAGTGACCAAATTGTAGGCTTGTACCATATTCACCAGTCAAGTTATGGGTTACCATATATATGCAATTGGAAAGGCTATAAGAGCCCTTTTCGCAGACCGGGTCACATATGTGCATTGTATGTACTGCAGTATACCAAAAGGTATATGTTAAGCTGAAGAGACAATGATCAATGAAAAATCAATCCGTTATCAAGGTACGCTTGTATCAAGGCATTAATTAGTCAGGAAGGCAGGCAGGCAGGCAGGCAGGCAGGCAGGCAGGCAGGCAGGCAGGCAGGCAGGCAGGCAGGCAGGCAGGCAGGCAGGCAGGCAGGCAGGCAGGCAGGCAGGCAGGCAGGCAGGCAGGCAGGCAGGCAGGCAGGCAGGCAGGCAGGCAGGCAGGCAGGCAGCATATAGAGAATTCCACTATATATATTATAATATTAAATGTAGCAACATTTTAAAAGCACATCAGTAGTACTGAAGGCACTTTTGGTTTGCTATACCTAGCCAATGCTGCCAAAGCACCATAAATGTATTGTGAGGCTGGTTATAGGGTGATGTTTTTGGCCAGAAAAGCCCTAATACAGTACTACCGTACTCTATGATACCATTATTGCCAAAGAGCCTTTTAATATCTGCACGTATCGATCACCAGTAAGTACGGTTGAATGCCAGTTCCTTGTACTACCAAACCATGACACACCAACATAATCCTTAATATAATAATTATTGTCAGTGGCGTAGCTACCATTGAGGCAACCGAGGCAGCTGCCTTGGTAAAATTCTCAACAGTTCAGGCTGAGCAGGCCTGAGTTTTGGCACCCTGAATTTTCTACTCAAACATTACAAAACAACATGACTGTACCACACTTAATAGAATCTATGGCTGTAGTACTAAGCAGGGCCGGAGCCCACCGTGACAAGGTCTGGCATTGGTTGGACCACTTTTCAGCTACTCGAATTTGTATGAAAAGATTGAGACACTCTAATACAGCAAGTCATCGTAATATACTCTAATAGAGCATTCAGTATAGAGCATTCAGTACAGATTATAGCCACTGTTCTCATTACACTGCTTGGGCTATATCATCTACATTTATGTTAATTGTCTTTAATTACTTTTCAAAAGTTTCAATGAGTCAACTGCAGGGCATTACATTGAGCTAATTGATCATGCATATCATGCATTAGTAGTTACAATCAAAACATAGCCTCCACATGCCAAGTCAAAGCATATTATTTCAAAATTTTCTTTAAGGGAGCATGCGCCTAGACTCCTTAGCTTGAAATACTTAGCACATGCAGTTGAAAGCGACAATCCCTGACTTAAATATCACATCAGATCAATAAAAGTATCTGACCACTCAAAATATCTAGTCAGTTATTTTTTTGTGTGTTGAGTACAATTAAACTAGTCTAATAATTGAAGCATGGTAGCATTAACCATTACTTATAACATGTAGTCTTCTGAAACAGTTTCTTCCATCCAACCAGAGAGTCAACCTGCAAATGCTGTACCACCCATGCTTGAAAGTGTTTGTGAAGTAATCGAGTCAGAAGCAGACCCTCTCAATTAGGGTAATGCATAAACTTTGCCTTGGTAAATTTTTTCTCCTGGCTACGCCACTGATTGTATATATAGCAATTAAGGGAAAACATAAAATGTTGCATTGTTACAACATTATAGTTTAAGATAAGAAAAATATTGCATGCTTGACTATACTGGCTATTTTATATCTCATAGGCAGTAGCACTATTTTAGCCATGTGGTCTATCTTATTTAGACAAGTAGTGTGTTTTACTGTATAATGTATGTACTACCTATACCTCTAGAAGTTTATTTGTATAGAGAGGTGGTATCCTAGCATACGTAGGTGGCCACTATAAAACAGGTTCCACTGTTCAATTGTGAATGGTATCAAATATCTTACTCAGCATCTAATAATTATACAATCTGTAGTGCGTATAAAAATATCAATCTGGGAAGCGTCTAATAATTATGTTGGAAATACAATCTGTAATGTGTATAAGTACTAAACTATGTATATGTGTAGGCAAGTAAAAACAGGGCTATTTTTTGCTCTAACGAATGACTATGTCAAACTTTACCCATGTATGTTTAGATGAGAGATATGAAAAAATGACTGTTTTAAAACAGTAAACTTGGTTGAAAGTTCACCAAAGGTCAACCCTGAGGTGGCTCCCTATCAAAAAATAACCTTTATTATGCATACAAACTGCGGTACTGCTCAAACGCAACGTCGTCTCCCAAGAGTGTGACTGTGTGAGTGATTAAAAAGCTCAAGTAATTGGCATGGCCCCCGTTTTGCTTGCGAGTACTCATCCTGTTTTATTTGGGATGATAACTCACCAGTGAATTCGACATAGGTGCCACTCCCTTCAATTACCAATTTTTTTAGCACTAAAATGAGCTGATTGAGAAACGAATGTGTTCAATTAATGGCCTGCCTCTTATAATGTCATCTCTAACACTACAATGGATGGAGTTTTGTTCCCAGTCAACCCAGTGTGTTGTGTTGCATACTATAATCCCTGTGACATGAAACCATTAGAGGATGTAGAATGCATGCAGCAACTTTGTCATGTAATTATGATGGAAGATAAGTCATTTTACATAATTCCATTAGTCATTTTGCTTATATGTCAGTGCTTTTATGGTTTTCTGATTGTAGTGGCAAGAGATGCATGGAGCATTTAAACTGTGTTATGTTGATGTCATGTTGTCTGCAGTAACATTACTAATGTAACAAGGTGTAGGAAACTAATTGTATTTGCATGTATCTGGCTCAGCTCTGACTGTGTATGGTGCTGAGATCTAAGAAGGGATACACTGCTAGTAATCCCATTCAAAACTCCAAGCGTGAGCTTCTAGCAATCTGGGGGGCAGAGATGTAAGATAATTAGGAGAACCTTTAAAACCAGACATTAAAATTAATAATTGCAATGACCAACCTATGTATAGTATGCTAGAATAGCTGACTGCTGTATTAGAGTTATTCCATTGACTGTTGCAACAATCACACTATCTTCAGTCAAATTTAATACTTGTAATTTGTCATTCTTTTATTTTATGAGTACTAGCGCCTGCCTTCAGCATATACAGCAATTGATTCGGATCAACATGTTGTAAAACTACAAACAGACTATCACACTGACTGGGCAAAATGCAAGGTGTTAAAAAGTGGTCCATAACAGAATAATCATATAAAAAAGATAATAAAGAAAGTGTGACATGAAACTTGGTACTTGTATGGAATAGTGTGGGAATGTGGTATGGACTTTGGAAATCCTATGGAAATAGCATGGAAATGTGGCTTGGATTGTGTGCTAATGGTGTGGAAACTGAAAAGTTTGTAGAAATAGTACTATGGAAAGTTTATGGATTTTTATGGAAGTCAGAGATAACATGAAAATAGTGTGGAAGTGACACAGAATTAGCATGGAACTTTTCTAGAACTAGCCATAGTAGGAGAGGTGAGAGGGCTATATACTTATAGTAAGTTTAGTTATAATGTACTCTGGTGAAGGTTCTAGAACACTTGACAAAAAAGGCGGTAGATCAATAGTACGATCATGGGTAAAATCCACAGTTGTTTCTTGGTTGTTTTAAGGCAGAGATTCCAACCTCTCAACAATTTTAGGAGTGAGACCTGAAACACTACCAGAAATGTGGACTAGACTCAAGTGCAGCTCTAGGATTTTTGGCAGTGAAGACAAAAAAGGTCACTGCATGCTCAAAGTACATAAATAAGCACAAGGTTGTCCAATTTTAAGCACAGGACTAATCATGAAGCAGATCGGACGTGAGAACTAAAATGAAAGAGTGAGAAACAGAGGGTTAGGCGTGAGAACGTGAGATTACTAGCCAAAGAGTGAGACTCATGCCTAATGCGTGAGAGTTGGAAACAAGCTTAAAATCTCGTAGGTCGATTCTGAAAACCTTTACCATAATTTCCAGAAATTTCAAAATCTGAAATCTTTTATAGCAAATCGGAATCTATTGGATATTTCCAGAAATTACATGTGATTTTCTGTAAAACTCCTTGGAAATCTATGCACCAATTTTCAGAAATCTTGAAATCTTTGCTAATATCTGAAATCTCGTAGGTGATTTTTCGTGCTAATTGGTTGGTAGCTGACCCCTCGGTTGCATGTATGTTTAAGGGGGTATATCCTACCAAATACAATGGGTAAGAGAACCTATAATTTTAGAGTACAATATTATGGTCAGCCATCAGCCATTTTCTGACCAAGTAATGTTGTTGACCGTTCAATGTAGCCTGTTGGTCGGTTGGTCGGCCATTTGTGCCAATCAAATTTTTCAAAACTTTAATTCTTCTTTATAACATTTATATTATTGTTGTCGTATCATTACCTTTCCTTACCGAAGCTATTTAATCGCTGCGCGAAGTCACGATCCTCTTGAAGCATTGACTCGATGCACGTGCATAAGCCAGAGCACTGCACCTCATGTATACCCCAATTATCGATTGTGGGTTTAAGTCAATGTTGTGAAGAAGCGATTACTACTGACTACACAAGTGACGCTTTCCAGGAGAAGAAAAGGAAGTGATATTTGCGAAGTGGAGGTAAGTATAAGATGGCCATTTCGTGGTTAGAATGTGTAGAGAATGCACTAGCTGGCTAAAGAGTGGAATGAAAGTCAGGTGATAAAAAGTGCTCTGAAGTTCGAGAGTAAGTTTGATCTATTGCAATTCACAAGAGAAACTTTAACAATAGTTAGTTGGATAATTATAATTCAATCTGTGCTGACTCAACACCATTAATTTTGTAACAAAGCATTTAGCCCAGCTAAGTCTACAAACTCGCTGTACAATAGATTGATTCATAGTTTGTTTTGTAAATTATGTATGCAGCTATACAAATTTTGTACATGTATTACTAATTAATAAACACAATTAATTCTCTGTAAAATGTATGTGCATAAAGTTCAGTGGTAAGTAGCTGAAAGTGGTCTCATTCAATCTTAGAGTGATCCTTTTTCAAAACTTTTCTTGAGGGAGAGGGGGAGAGAACGCTCTCAGACCCCCTACAAGGCTCGTACTTTGCATTGCGGGGATAGTACACCTCTATCTTTTGGCCATACAATTTCAGAAATGTCCAATCAAATTTGGCCATTCTGTCTGAGCAATAATTTCCCCTTAATAATAATAATTGTATATTTATTGTATTGTACAGTGTGACATTATCACAAGAATTTAGGTCATATGCAAAAGGGTATTGTCCCTGAGAAGCAAATCAAGTAAAGTGTATGTCTAACTATGGTACCATTATTTCTATCCTGGTACTGCACACCCAACTTTGTAAACAAACTAGCCTGAGAAGCACCAAGGAGACATGCAAATCACGGCAGAAACAGCTTGACTATTCTTTACCAGCAGAACCTCAAGCTGAACTCTTCAGTACTAAATGTTGGAATTCTACGATGTTGAAAAGAAGAGCTTGGTATCACCACCCACACTGTGCAGCTAAAGATTTTCATGTTTTGTCAGCCTTTCCCATTGTAAAGTATGTAACAAGAGTATCTCCCATTCTTGGTGTTACTGCTTGATCATACATACATCACAAGTAAATTTTGTTTCTTGATATCTCAGTACAGCAACATATTCAGAGTCAGAGAAGTGTTTTTGAAAATTGCTTGATACAAACTACCTTATTTTATAGTATGGAAATCTATTTCAGTAGAAATTTAAAAATATTTATCTACTCTAATAGAATGGCCACAAATAAGAAGAGTACCAATAACAAAAGGATTAAATGAGGGTATAAGCATAAGAAATAACACTGTATGTAAAAACCCTGCATTTAATTTAGATCTTCCATTATCCATCTTCAATTCGAGGGTCAGAGGAATTAGAATTTTTGTGCACTTAGTTTTGAATTCGAAATCACAGACACAGATATCTATATCTTGTGCATGTCTTGAATGAGCATCCAGAAGCCAAAGTGTAAAGTGCATACAGTACACTGAAAAAGCCTAACACTGAGTGTGCATGATGTGGTCAGCTACAGTCATTTTCACACATACCTAGAGATCAATTTTCTGTTGTCTCCAGTAACAAAGCAGTAGACTGCCAAAATTTCAGCCTTTCGTGTTGAATGGTCTTGGAATTATGGCATTACATATTTGGAACACAATTTGCACAGCAACTATAATGCCAAAGAATACAAGGTACTTGATTAATTGATCATTGTACTCATGAAGCTGTGAAGGCAGTACTTTGCTAAATTTCGTCACTACTACCTAGTAAATCCATTAAGGTAAACTGCTTTCCCTATATTCCTCTGTTGTGCACAAAGAAGAAGGTAAATGCAATAAAGAAATTACTGTACTAAACTTATCATAAATAACTCAGGTACCCTTTACTGTACAAAAATATAACACAGATGTCTAGCTCCCATGAATAGCAAATCTTATGGTGTATAAGTTTTATTACTTTGAGACTAGTTTCACTGCATTCTGAAACAATTATAATTTTTATGTTACATGCATAGTTTTACTTGGTTTCAAAATAAATTTTGCAAAAACAGTATGTTTTTGCTCAGCCAGTCACAGTATTTATTTTAAATGCAGATCACTCATTTATACCATTTCAGTATAAAGTAATACACTGGTAAGATACCTACAATCTACTATTAATGTAAACCAGAAAGTACATTTTCAATTAAGTAGCTTGCTACAGCTGTATATAACTGTTCCCAGAACATTAATGTGTTATCTAGTACATTTACCATTAATTTTAGTGTATCCTGTATAGTTTAGTGTATAAAGTCTGTCAGTGTACCCATATCCATTAAGGCATCTTTTATTACCCTTTGAAATATCTCGGCTTTATCTCTTAACTGTATGCTTAATGGTTCAAATAAAGTGACCACAAGGTATTGATATTATTCATCATTTTAAGATGGTTGTTACATTGTAGCTCTGTGATTGGATAACTTTGACAATTTTAACAAGCTACAGTAACTCATGTTTTTACTTCTTAACCTACTAGCAATGTTTACTTGCTATCCCTTAATTCATAACACATTACCTGCTACTTGCATATAACCTAATCATATAGTATGGAAACACTAAATAGTAGGAATCATGAATATTTCTGTTTACTAACTCAGAAATTATAATATAGCTTCAATGCATCTTGGCAGTGCAGTATGTGTAGTCAAAGTTGCTCTGATCATATTGTCAATGAAATTTTCTGCTGACTAACTAACTAACCAACTAACTGTTGCCTTCACAAGTGCTGCACTATGGATTGGACGTTAAATATATTAAGTATCCAAAAGATGCATTGTTGTAGCCATTAATAGTGTTTTGCAAGGGAACAGTCACTACAAGTGATACCATAAACAAGCATGATAACTAGTCAGCCTCAACTCTATACTTGTGCCTTTGTTTACAAGTTTACAATTTTCTGTGATTTGAAGTATCTGATTAACTAATAAGTTATAATTATATTTGCTGAGGACAATTGTTTAGGCCTGTGTTAGATATGCCAGCATAATAAAAAGCATAATAGGCTGGAGAGCTATGCCAGCATAATGCTAGCATATGCCGTACTAGGTAGATATTTCAAACTGTGGAACTTAATTAGATTGATACTCCCTAAAAGAGCAAGCAGTCAGTGGAAACTGCAAACTACAATAGAGCACTCAAATACATTGTACATAGCTCCTTAGATCAATACTCTCTAATAGAACAGTCACTTTGTAGTGAAATACTCTACTAAGAGCATTCACTGATTAAAATGTTCCAATATGATTGTATTAACCTAGGAGCATAATGCAAGCATAATGGGAACACTGAAGAACATAATATAATTATTATGTAAAATTTAGGGAAATTCCTGAAAGTGTTTTGGGAAGCATATTTGACTCTGCCTACAAGTGTTAATAACTACACTATGACTGCTGTGATATAACTGGCTTATATCAAGGAAAAAACTGTCAGTGCTTTGATGCATATATATGGCTTCACACACAGTCAAGGAAAAGTGCTAATATCTACAACTGCTGTGATATAACTGGCTTATATTCAAGTGAGTGACTGTGGGAACTTTAATGGATATGACTTCATATTCACTTGCATGAACACATTTTACTGACACTGCATTCTGATTGCCAAAATTTTAACACCTTATTGGACAATATGGTAGTTATTGCACAGGATTTACGGCTTCAAATAGGTCTATATAAAAGTGTAACATGTTATTTGAATGTATATCTGTTTTGTATAATTGTGTGTTTGAAGTGACAAATTTAACTGATTTTTTTACTCTAATTGGTAGAATCTAAATTCAGCATGTACTTGATTGTAAAGTAACAGTTAAATGGTTTATTTTATAACTGCATGTATACCGGAGTGAGTAGCAAGTATCTTAAGCTAATTCTTATGGAATATACAGTGTAAACAAACATTAACAAATGAATAACATTTAATTAACAACTTGTAATATTTTATCTTAGTCAAACATAGTGATAATATTCTCCATCACATGTTGTATAGAGGTATACTGGACTACACTATTCAGTGCAGCAGAACAAGATAGACTGTGTCAGGCTATATTTACAACTAGGAGCTGATATTACCATTAGGGATAGAGTAAGTAATTGTTGTAAATGTTTATGTATACACTAAACTATTACTTAGTCATGAGCCTTATGTACCAATTTGGTATTGGCTAATATAAATATTACCATAGTGTGTTTTGCTGGTTATAGTAGTAGTAGTAGTCTTTCCTACACACATTAAATAATTGACTAAAATATTATAAAATAAGGAGGTGTTCAGTAAGATAATGTACATATTTGGAATACTCAAAGGCATAACATTGTTATAAACCAACTGGTACTATACATTCATCTCCATTGTCTGTTGTATATTTTTAACTCAAAGCATGTTTTAAAGACTGTATCATTTTGTGGTATAGTAAAATTGCACTTTTATATAAGTAGTAGAGAACTGCTGACCTTGCTAATCATATTAAATATTCAATTTATGTACAAGTAATAAACATGTACATTGTAGTACTGCACAGATGTAATGTTTAGGCATGTGGCTACATATTATGCTTTTAAAATTGAGCATTATACTTTTGGGAGTGCTCAAAATGTGCTTTGGAAAAATTTAATTATGCCCATTTTTGGCCTGTTAAATGGTGTATTTACTTTGATTTTCATTCTTAAATATTGCTCTATTCTTATAGCCAGTTAATATATTAGAGAATTTCATTATTCCAAGTGACTGCTTTAATAGAGTAGTGAAATTGTGTGACTGCTCTATTGCA